>NC_052485.1:13767143-13800744 GCF_009730915.1 Dioscorea cayenensis subsp. rotundata | reverse complement strand
CTTGCCACTAAAAATACAATTTGTTGTAGTGTAATACTATAAATCCTATGTATAGTCTAAATTGAAAGGTTGTTTTCTATCCCTTAAAATGTCAAATTTGAGGATTGGGTAAACAATAACAATTTGCAAAACAATGAATTTGGAGAATATTTTCTTTCATTGATTTTTATCTCATATTTTCACAAATATTTTTAAAATTTGAATAGTTTTTTTTTTTTAAATGTTTATATATATATATATATATAGACATGCACATATCGAATTTGATCCTAAAATATGTTAAACATACTTTAGGGTTTTTTGTGACAATATTTAGTAGATATTAATAGTTGGTTTTTTTGTGACAAAAAATATGATCACAAAAAATAAAATGACCATCGACGAAGAACACTTTCATCACAACAAATGAAAATATTATTTACGATACTATAGATATATTAATAGTGACAACGTAATTGTGAGAGATTCTAAATCATCACAATTATAATAGTTTTAGTGATAAAAAAATCATCACAATTAACTGAAACAATTGTGTTAATTAATTTTTTTTATCTGAAAAAACTTCATATTTGTGACAAAATGATTAATAGTTACAGAAAAAAAATCATAATGTCGTAATTCTTGTAGTACAAGCATAATTTATTTAGTATATTAAAACTAGATCGGAGAAAGCTAGGCCTATATTTTTACTGTATTTTAATATTTTTTTTGTTACTTTTGGTATTTTTTATGTGAAAATAGTTGTTTATTTGGTAAATTATTGATGAATATATATATATATATATATGAAATATTCTTCTTCGCATTGTAGATACAGGGGCTACACTAATGCGATGATGATGATTTAGTGTTTTGGCATAGTTGCTTTTAAATGTTTTAATAAGTTAATATTTTGGCTTAATAGAACAAAATTTTTTAGTACCCAATAGGTTATTTTGAAGTATTTATAAATAATAATTTTATTTGATCGATAAAATCTTGTTAAATTTTAATTTTAAAAACATTTTAAATTTTATATATAATTGCTAAAAAAATCTATACATTACCTTTGACATTGGATAGGATAAAATAGACTTTTTAATATTTTATTAACAATATAATTTTACAACTATATATACTACGTATTTGAATTTTTTTTGTATTTAAAATTATCGACACAAAAGGTAAGATGTATAATTGTGATGGATACTAAATTGCCACAATTGAAATTGTAATAGTGACAAAATAATTAGATGTCACAACTAATCCAAACTATTTTGTCAATTAACTTTTTTAGCATAAAAACCCCAATAATATGGTTAATAAATTTAATTTTTGTGGCGATATTTAGTGGGCACTAAATGGTTGAATTTTTTGTGACGTAATTGTTGTAACGAAAAATATATGTTAAGTGACGAAGAACACTTTCGTCACAATAAATAAAAATTATAGTGATGACAATATTTTTTATTACAATTACACATCATTCTTATCAAGAAATTTTTGACAAAAAAATCTTGTATGCTTTTAGCAATGAACATTTGACACAAAAGAAATTTTACCACTGTTACCTTATTAATAGTGACAATTTAATTGTGATATATACTAAATTGTCACAATTATCACTATAATAGTGACAAAAATATAAGTTATCGCAATTAAACTAAACAATAGTGTCTGTTACCTCTTTTTACACAAAAAACCTAATATTTGTGGCAAAATACCGGGTGACAGAAAAAAATTGTCACTAAAAATCTTAACTTTTGTAGTGCGAGCTGATGGAAGCATTAAGCATCATAAGGCGTGTCTTGTTGCTTGTGGTTTCACTTAGGAGTATGGCATTGACTATGATGAAGCTTTTGCTCCTGTAGTCAAATTGACTACTATTCTTCTTCCTTTTGCTATTACCGCCGCTCGTCAATGGTCACTTCATCAGTTAGATGTGACCAATACCTTCTTACATGGGCATCTTTTTTAGGACGTTTACATAACTCCTTCTCCTGGTCTTTCTTATCCTCCTCGGCATGTTTGTCATCTTCGTCGGGCTATTTATGAGCTCAAACAGGCTCCTTGCGCCTGATTTAAGTGCTTTCGCACTATGATTCTTGCTCTTGGTTTTACCTAGAGTTCTCATAATTCCACCCTGTTCACTCGTCAGACTCCTCATGATTTTACTATTCTTCTTTTTTATGTTGATGATATGGTTATTTGTAGTGATGATGCTAATACTATTCTTCTCTGAAACAACGGTTAAACACCGAGTTCCAGATGAAAGATCTTAGTCCTCTTCATTACTTATTGGGTCTTGAGGTTGCTTATTCTCACCGTGGTTACTTGTTCTCTTAGAAAAAGTATATTTATGATATCTTTCATCGAGCCTATCTAACAGACCTTCACACTGTGTCTACTCGTATTGAGCTTCATCACCGACTCTCATATTCTAATGGTAAGCAATTGATTGATCCCACTCATTATCAAGCACTTGTGAATGTTCTTGTTTATTTGACCATCACTCGGCCCGATATTATTTTTGTTGTTCATGTTTTTAGCCATTTTATCAATGCTCCCCACTTTACTAATTATGCTGCATGATTCGTCCCTTGTGTAACGGCAAGTTCATGGTTTATGTAAGTAGTATAATGTACCCGAGTAGATTGAGTAGTCGAATCCACAGGGACTGGTGTAGATCTTGATACTAGTAAAATTTCTAATATTTAGCGGATTTAAAAGATTTGGGTGAAAACTAATCCTAAATAAATAAAGAAATGCGACAAGAAAAAGAGAAAACGGAGACAAGGTTCGGGTTGAAAAGACTGTAGTGGAAGAACAATGCCCCGGATTAATTCCTACAACAAATGTATTGTTTTGGTAATGATTACATGTACATCTCTTTGGATAGTGGTAAACACCTATGGACGTTTGATAACGTACAACCTCACTCAAGGCTCAGAACAGACTCAACTCCTTCCCTAATGTGTGCCTTAGTAAGATGGATCACTCGATTAATATCTAGATAGCGGATGTATAACTAAGGTTAACATGTTTATTGGGTGCAATTGCAACTACAGGGAATATACACGCCAAATCAATGCTCAAGCAGCTAGCTGCAATTCCCACATCGAATTTTGCAACATACAACATCAAGGCAATCAACACAAACATAAGCAACCAAGATAAATAAGATAGAGACCACAAGGAAACTCAATAACCATAGCAACTAAGTTCAATACATAATAATTCAAGGATCATAATCAGGGGCACCGAATAACGGTTAGCCCCTCAAGGTTCTACAAAGCATCAAAGGAAAACAACAAGAGAATGAAATACAATCCATAAAACTCCCTTCTTGCTTCATAATCCTAGTCGGAGAGTAATCTATAATGATATTGCTGGCATTCCTCCATTCCCACGACAATCTCTCCACCCAGATCCTACCCTATATGGTGCCAAGTACTGCCCTAACCTTTGTCCCCAAGGAAGAGGAAGAAGATCCTCCCAAAACCTACTTTGGGGGTTTAAAAACATTATTCTCGATGCAAGCACGACCATGTTCATGGTCATGCCCTTGCCCTTGACCGTACTTTCCTCAAGGTGTCTTAGAACTTGTTCTTGGCGCGATTGTAGCCCAACTACTAAAGTACATGGGAGTAACCACGCTTGTGCTTGCTGACCATGCTCCAAGAGCACGATGGTGCTAGAAACACGAAAGCCGTGCTCTTTTCTCTATGGAAAACACCAATAAAGTGCCCAGGCGCAAGCACGCCTATGTTTCCTCAGTTGGCCTGAAATTATTTAAGTCCTTAAAAGTGCACAATATGAAGCATGGGCGTGTTTCCCAATTGTGCTTGCCTTGAAAGGTGCATTCCAACTTTGTTTCATGCCGAAATTCATCTCGATTCGATCTTTTCAACCCAAGACCTGATTATCTGCATCATTTAACAAACATAGCCCAAGTAGCATAAATTTATAATAAATGAGTGCAGAAAGACAAGCAATTCATAAAATAAGGTATATAAAATGTCTATATAAAATGCACTCATCACTGCACTTTTGCGGGTTCTTCGCCACTCAATCTTTATTTTTCTTTACCACGTCATCTCTTGAGCTTCACTCCTACTCTAATGCTGATTAGGCAGGTGGTTCTACTGATCAACAATCCACTACTGGTTTCTATATTTCTCTAGGTGATTTACTCATCTCTTGGAAAAGCAAGAAACAATCTACTATTGTTCTTTCTACTAGCGTAACCGAGTATGGCACTATGTCTTCTACTGCCAAAGAGGTTCTTTGGTTGCATCAGATTTTGATAAATCTTGGTGTCTTCGTTTCTACTCCCACTACTATCTATCATGACAACTAGAGTGCCATCAAAGAATTCATAGTGCAATTTTTATGATTTTTTGAATTATAGAAATTTATAGATTCATTTAGAGAATTTGGGTTATGATACTCTTGGTTAAGAAGTAATGAAGTCAAGAAATGGTTCAAATTAAATCCAAATCAACCCAACTTATAACCCAATTAAAACATAGTTAAACATATTTTACTTGTAGAAGTTTATTATAATAAAATACCTATCATACATTGAGATGCCATCACTATGAGCCTGTTTGGATTGTGGAATAAAAATGAGGGGAGGGGAGGGGGGAATGAAAAGGAGGGGGAGGAATGGGAATGAGAATAGAGAGAAAGGGGATGATAATGAAGGTGTTTGATTGGAGGGAATGAGAATTAGAATTAAAAAAAAGTAAGAGAGTGATATAATGGAAATTACATTTATACCCTTTTGTATAAATAAAATCATCTTATATAAGATAATGAATTAAGTTTATTAACAAATATTTAACATTATTTATTATTAAATATTTAGAATATAATTATTTAATATAATTTATTATAGTTAAATATTTAAACTTAATATAATTAATTCACATATTTAATTAATATATTTAATTATAATAATTAAATAATAATAATAATAGTTAAAAATAATGTTATTTAAATTATTTTATTATGTTAATCAATATAAAGATATGTTATTATAATTTAAATTATTAACTTTAATTATTATAATTAATTACTTAAAGTAATAATTTTTTATTAGCATATAATTAATTAAAAACATAAAAATTTTCAATTATAAAATAATTCAAGGGAAAATTACTTTTTAGTCCCTGGGAAGTTTCATTCTTCCTTTTCAGTCCCTCTGACTTTTCCATTTTCACAAAAGTCCCTCTTTTAATGTTTGCATTCCTTTTCAATCTTTACCGTCAAAGCCATCAGTTAATTGGCTGTGAAATGTCAAGCTTGCCCTTGTCTCAAATGCAAACATTGGAGGGATTTTTCCCTCCATGTTATATCAACTTTTGGAGAAAAGTAAAAAGCTAATCCCAAAGAAGTTACCAATGTCAGAACCTTTTCATTCAAATCTTCTTCTTCTTCTTCTTCTTCTTCTTCTTCTTCTTCTTCTTCTTAGCGTTGAAGCCTCCCATTTTTTTGTCCTCCTTCAATTCTTCTTTGTCCTCTTTGAATTTGTACACCTTGTTGAGGCCCAGAAAAGGGCTTTGTTAGGTTTGTCATTGTCTCATTTTTTATTCTCCATCCTGTAGAGGCCGTGGGGAAAGCTTTTTGAGGTTGTTTATCTTTTCATCTTTTATACTAAGTAACAGCCGATAACCTTTGTAGCTTTTCAAATTTCTTGTACGTGTTTATCATCAGTGGAAACCTTTTGTGCCGTAGCGATACAAAGAAGGATATATGCTTCAATTCACCAAATTGAGTTTATGGGAAACAGTAATGGGTGATATAAGTAAGCAGTGGGCACTGGACGGTTCTAGGATCAGAGTGAAGTTTGTGATAACTGACTCATACATCATATTTTCAAAAAGACTGTCATCGACATCACCATCGAGGCGCGAGTAAGTTAGCGAATGATAACTAGGCCTCATTGATTCCATCGTAACAACAATGATAACTATTGCCGGTTACCTTTGATTTGTGTGTTATTGTGTAATTAGTCGCATACATGTCTATTAAATTGGCTTCAAGTGTATTACAATAGTTCTCTGTGTAGTAAACATTCATTCTGTGTAATATTATGTTTTAATGTGTAATATTACCCGTTATTGTGTAGATTTCAAGCTTTTTGTGTAATAAACCATGGTATTGATATTGTTTGTGTTACGCATTGTCATGCAAGGACGCCTTCTCAGCAAATGAACGCCGATGTTGAGATATATATGCCCCAAGGGGTACTCAACATTGTTTAGTCTTCACAAACACTTGATGGGTCGACCTTAAAAGTAGGTAAATTCTTTGACAATGCAGAGTAGTTCAAAGATTGTCTACGCAGCAACGGCATAAGACAAAGTTTTTATTTTATGTTTATAAAAAATGATAAATTTTGGGTGACCGTCAAGTGCGCTACTCTAGATTACCAGTAGTGTGCGCATGCATCGGAAGAAGGAAACTTTGACACCTTCAAGGTGATGACAATGTAAGCAATGTACAGTTGTGGTGGAGGCATCGGTACAACAGCACACTCTAAAGAAAAAAAAATGGGTCTCTCAACGTGTAATTGAAAAACTCAAGGAGAGGTCATTATATAGAGCTGTCAACATTCAAAAAAATATATTACAGAACCATGGTGTTCGCCTACCATATAAGCGTGCTTGGATGGGGAAGGAGGTTGCACGGGCCGCCGTTATAGTAAGGAGATTAGTAGCTATGATTTGCTTCTCTGGTATGCGGACAAAGTGGCAGAGACGAATCCTGCCAGTTTTGTAATCATTGAGAATGATGGTGAGCGATTTAAACATGCTTTTTTCTCTTTTCGAACATGTTTGTTAAGGTTCAAGCTGGGGTGCAGGCCATTACTTTTTGTTGATAGAACTCATTTGCTTGGCAAGTACGGTGGGATTCTATTAAGTGTAACTGGCAAAGATGGCAATGAGAGTATCTTCTATGTAGCATTCACTGTGGTTGACAACGAAATAGATGATAATTGGATTTGGTTTCTTACTACTCTCAGGGAGGTATTGTATGGTGAAGATGATTATGAGGAAGTTATTACATTCATCTCGGATGGGTCGAAGGGTCTTGTTAATGCAGTTGCATGCGTGTTCCCATCATTGCCGCATGGTTATTATCTGTGCCATTTGGAGGCCAACTTCATGAAGGCTAACGGCAGGCTCATGAAATCATTGAAAGAACAATGTTGGGTAGTAATCATGAAAATTGCATACGTCTACACGTCTAAAGAGTTCGACGATGCAGTCAGTAAACTTGCAACTATATCGATCGATACACATAATTGGTTGTTACACAAGTCTGACATTAATCATTGGTGTAACTAATTGTTAAAGGGTATGCGGTAGTGTGAGATGTATTCGAATATAGCAGAGTCTTCCAATGCCTGGATTAAAGAGGCAAGACATCTACTAGTAACGAGCATGGTCGATTCTATACGATAAGATTAATCTATAGTTCAATGTTTAATGTGTAGTAATCAACTGTACTGTGTGACAGTTGTTGTTATTGTGTAAAACTATATGTCCCTGTGTAGTAAACAATGGTCATGTGTAAAATTACTTGTTCATGTGCAATAGTTTTAATACATGTTTAATATCTGATGTTATTGTGTAAAATAATGTTCTCCTATGTATTATTTAAGTTACTGTTTGCGATATTACGCACATGTGTAATATTTCGAAATACTGTGTAGTATTTAACGTTAATGGGTAAAATATTGAATTGCTATGTATGATTACAAATTCGTGTGTAGCAAATTATGTTTATGTTTATTACTAACTCTTAAATGGCTTCTCGCATGGTAACTCGTAGGTTTAAACTTATGAACATGTTGAGTGAGCGGCGCAAAATGTCCACCATATGGGACACATACCTTTGCCTTGGGAAACGTAAGAACGTTGAACAAATCATCGAAGCAGTCGGTATTTGCGGGTGGGTCGATCAAGCAATGACACTTACGAAGTGGTTGACGATCACAACAGTGCTGTCAACTTATATACCCGATCCGTGATAGTGACAAGCTATCTGATGATACCCGTCAACTCCGACTGCGGCCACCGATAGCAAAGAAATGACCTGGCCTTCGGTGAGGGAAAATGATCGAGTTATAGGCCTTCGATGTGCGTGATTTACATTGTGGAGGGTGTCACCAAAGTGGACATAATCACCGATCTAATAATGCAGTCATTGTGAACTAGCTATGAAAACACCTTTATGCAGTTAATTTACCTTTTTGTCGAAAATTTATACTGTGCATGTGTAACTTCACATGTAAGAAAGCATGTGTCTACTATGTGTATACTGCCAATCATATTTGCTCATGTTTACTTTTAGTTGTAATTGTGTGGTTAATTAGTTTCATGTCTAGTATCATGTGTCCCTGTGTAAGTTTTAACTTTATTGTGTAGAAAAATGATTCTACTGTGTAAAACAATCCATTCCTGTGTACTTAAGTGTGTTATTGTGTAGCAAATTGATACTAATGTGTAAAATCCTACTAAGTTGGATTTATATTTGCGGAGACATTTACATGTAAAAGTAAAGATTTTACCTACATAAACGATTTAAGTACAAACATTTGCATATTTAGATCCATAGAACGAAAATTTTCTCAATAGTTGTCATCTTTGTCGTTGTCTGCATCTCTAGTTTCTTCTGCATCTTTGATATAGTCTGCTTTTGATTCCTTAGCAGGTTCAGCATCACCGGCAATCTCCATAGTTGATTTTGCGTCCGCTACAGCCACCACGATATCTTCAGCTTCTTGGGAAGTATCAGCATCGTCGACAGTCTCTGCGGCAGGTTCAATGTTCACTACAATCTCCTTGGTAAGTTCAGCGTATTGGTCCCAACAGCCTCCGTCTACATCTCTCCAACCTTCCCATCGTCCTTCTCCCCACCTGCATCCTCTGCTGTGTTAGAAATATTGCTGACATTGTCAGCCTTTATAATTTTTGCCACATTCCATCCAATAATATCCGTGACAAGCAACGCAATCTCATATACGGGATGCCCTCCATGGTATGTCCAATTGTTCTTCATTCAAAATTTGCTCCATGTAGCAAATGCAAAATGTTAGACAGTCATTGCTTTTTGGGGGATTGTTGAGGGCAGTCACGCACATGCTCTAGAGGTAGATCTCTGAATTTGTTGTGGTCCAAATTGATCTAAAGACACAGTTCAAAGAGATCCTATTAAAGAATCATATCCCATCATCAGTAAAGAGCATATCAAATGAGTAATGCTAAGAGTTTGAGAAGGACTTACCATGTCAACGGCATCTAAGTCATACACAGCCGACTAAAGTGAAAAGTAGTGAATGTATTTTGAATTCTCCTAATCAAGCATCAATAAATGATAGTGGCCGTTGACAATGATTGGCATCAAGATAATATCAGCGATTTTGTGCCCAAACATGATATCCTCCATCATGTATACAGTCTGGTCCGCTGTAGTTTCCGACTTCTGCATGGCGAGCGCCAGAGGATGTGTGACAACAACTCATTTTTTGGAATGCGAAGGGATTTGATAGTAGTTGTTCACGCATATTGAGGATCAGGACATCGACGACATCGTCGGGGACTTGATCTTTGCCTTCGAGGAAGGCATAAATGCTTTCACGGGTTATAAACCCGCAGTAGTTCCTCCACACTACTGAATTGAAAAAAAAATATGTGATGAAAAGTTCAACGTTAATCATATATTACACACATATAATACAACTTAAATAGGTACAACGTATATTAGACAGATATTAAACATATTACACATTACAACACTATTTTACACATGTGTAACATAATTTACACATGTAGGCTTTATTTTACACAAGTAGTAATTATAATATACAAAGGATCATACATAGTCATCATATATTACCTATCCACTCGGGTGTTCAAGTAATGCATAACGGCTGCTTGTTCCAATTGGTTCAGCCTCTCAAAGCCTGCATAGTTCTTTTTTAATAGAAGGAAACCAGGTGGGGTCTTCACTTCCAGGGTCATCTCTTTTGGTGGACCCTCGTATGGCACTATTGCAAGAGAATTGTTTTCTTGCGTTTTATTCTTCAGTCCATTCAGGGATTCTACAAGTACGTCCACTTCTCATAAAGCCTCTAGGTTAGTATTTGTTGCGTCAGTTGAAATGTAGTCGACTGGGAACATTCTCTTTGGCGAGGCGGGCGTAAACTGTTGATTTTTTGGACCATGGGTCATTATACTTTGTGCTGCCTTTGGTGCGGCTTTCTTGGGTGTAAAGTTTTTTGCCGAATCTCTCTTCAATGGGGACTTCCTCGTCGGGCCGTGACTAGGGCTTTCTTGGGTGGAACCCTCTTCGGTGATAGTTTGGCAGGGACAGGTTCAGATATGTCTGCCTTAGTCATACGGCATGTTACACGCCTTGGCGATATATCAACTTTACCACCTTCAGCGGTGGAAGTCTCTGCAACAGAGGTAGGCTCTATAATAGGGGCTGGCTCAGCAACAGGTGTAGGCTCTACAACAAGGGAAGGCGCTAGTGCCTCAGAATTTGTATTTTTATTTGCAAGTGCAGGCTCTATAACAGGGGAAAGTGCAGGCTCTGCAATAGGGGAAGACGTTGGGGCCTATTAAGTGTCATTAGGATCAAGAACCTCAGTAACCGTTTATGAAGTGTCCTTTTCCCGACTCTGGGCAGACCGGCCTCTAAAAGACTGCATTACCCGGTTGAACCTCCTACCTGAAGAAAAAGAAAAAGAAGGATCCATTGCTTCCTGCTGTATGTTACTATTCAGCGGCGGTGACCTTAATACGACCCTCCACCGTCTTTCCTCTTTCATGCCGCACTTGTCCAAACACCCACTCATTTAATGAAATTCCTCCAATACCCATTGCAAGAGGTTGCACGCATCATCGTCGTCTTCTTGTGATTGACGCCGAGAGAATTTTGATGAGTTATCAAGGGGGAATCCTCCCGAGATCACTTCCTTGCCTGCTGTCTGCTTGGCTTTGCAGAGGAATCCTTGGGGGGACCTGTTTTCTTTCCACATGCCTCGTTGGTGAGGAGCATCGTCCGGCCCTTTTCTTTCTGTTACCCACTTCGGATGACCTCTCATACCCTTGCTTTCTACTCTCCTGCCTTGTAACACCAACCAGTTTAGTCTCCTCATTATTGACTGGAACAAGTTCGCAGAACTATATAATTGGTCATATATTACACAAGAAAGCCTTATTATATCCATGAAAAACTTAAAGATACACACAAACTATTTATTTTACATAGGGATGGATAACATTGAAGATGAAAACGTTTTGTCACACAGATAATCTTTATTATATACATAAAAATAGTTTTCTACATATGTAGAAATTAGTATACATATGAAACAATTTTTATACACAGGAAAACCATATTATACACAAGTAATAACAAAAGTCACATGTTTTGCAAAAATTTCACACAGGTTGATCACAAACTTACTTCTTTTCCTTTAAGCAACTTCAACAGAGGATCGATTGAAGTCGCCTTGATGTAACTGGTTTCCCCATAACACATTATACGGGGTGTCCTTCCCAGCCGTTGTTTCTTCACACTAATAGTTACCTCGTAGAACCAAATTATGAGGGTGACGGTGCACCCTTTCAAATAACCTACAATGATGTAGTTTCCTTTGTACCGCATCTGTACATGTCCTATCGTTGTTAGGAGATCGGCCATCAGCCACCTGTAAATGGTATGCGCCCAAGCATAATGGCCAAGTGAGGGAAGATCATCAGTGTACTTGCCCGCTAATATCGGGGAGTTATGAGAAGTGCTGGAGAAAAAGATGGTGGCTATGAAGTACACCACCAGAAGCTTCACAAATGTCTCCTCGTCACCGTCTTTCCTTCGTACGAGCCCAAATAGGTTGTCTTTAATTGTGTCACAGTGACGATTATGCATTCTACTGAGGAATGTCTTCTCGAACTTGCATTAGACCCTCTTGTGCCTGAACGATACGATATCTCCTTCGCAGAGGAGGCCGAGAATGAGTGTCACATCTTCTGGCCTAAATGCTAGCATGCTCTCTCCTATCTCGAAGCGCTGGGTGCAATCATCATACACCTGTAACAAGGCATCAAGCACCCCTCTCTCCTACATGATGGGTGCGACATCCATGAAATGGGCGAAAAGAGTGCCTCGAAATATCTCCCAGTGCCGCTTATTCATTTCCTTCCTTAATGCGGAGATCAGTTCCACAACAAGGGCAAGGTAATACCGTGCATTTACAAACCTCGTCGCCATCTTCTGTTGTGGAAAATAAAAGCAAAAAACACATCAATATCTTAAACACGAACATACTTATTTTACACACGAAGAAGATATTGTTCGCAAGAACACCTTATTTTATACAGGAATGAAAAAATTACACAGTAAGATAAACAAACTAAATCACAATCTCAAGTAAATACACATCATGATAATGTCGTATTTCACACATAAAGGAACCAATGCAACATCTAAACACCACGCATAGCACTATCATATTTCGCATGGTTGGGAACTTTCTCCACTTATGAAGGGCAGTCTGGTAACTTCCAACGCCATTTAACACCCCATTTAACACCGTTTGGGAATAAGGGTTATAAAGTAAATGCCCAATAAAGGCGGGACTAAAAAGGAAATGGGAAACTTGCAAGGATTTAAAGGGAAAGTGCATATTTCTCAAGGATGATTCAATACTTTCATGTAAAAATATCATTATTTTTAGTAGAAATTGCCAAAAAAACCCCTCTAAGTTTGTAATATTGCCAAAAACACCCCGTTAGTTTTGCAATCCCCAAAAACCCCTTCCTTTTAAACACTATGTTTTTCAAACCCCCAAAGCATGTAACGGATGTCAACAGAGTGATTTTCAAATTTTATGGACAAAAATGCCCTTGCATGGGGAGTCGTGGCTGCAGCCATTTCGGCAGTATGAGAGGAAGTGGGGGGGCTTTCCGTAGGGTAACCCCAAGAGACGAATTTACTGGAGCCGTTTACTTGTTTTTTCTCAACTCGTGTCTTCAGCTTTTCCATTTCCGAAGCTGTCTCCGAAGTTGTCTCTACCGGCGCAGTCTCTGTAATTGCAGCTTTTTCCTTTCCACCGATATCTCGAAGGAGAAGTCCCGCGCAAGTAGTTGGCATTTCATCAATTTGCAATCTAAGGTATTGAGTATGGTTTTATGTTAACTATTCTGTTACAAAGAAAGATTTTTCGGTTTTGTTTTGTGCTCCTGTTTTTGTTGGAAGATATTGAAGTCTGCAGGGGGATTTCTCGGCTGGGGTTTTGTTAGTCTACAGGGCAATTTCTCGACTAGGGTTTTGTTTTGTTTTGCATTTTCGTCTGTATACACTATCGAAATAGTTTTTTCGATTGTTATGATTTGTGTAATATTTATAATGTACATTTCACCTTTCATTTGATATGGTTGCAGTTTTACAAATGAGGTTTACGTTTAAAAAATGAGATGTTACAGTTTAAATTTTGTTGTCTCTGTTTAATAAACTAGGTCTCTATTTAACAATTGATATCTCTGTTTAAGAACTGAAGGTTACCATTTAAAACCTTATATTTCCGCTTAAACATTTGTGAATACTGCATGTTGAATGTGTTGTTATTGTCACAGGGTTGTGGCTATGGCGGTCAACCTAGTTAATGGGCGATGCTATTTGACATCGGTAGTGGAGACCTTAGCTGAATTGAAAGATAACATGACCCCTCGACACTGGGAGATCATCGGAAGGACACCGTTTGCAGCATTCACTGAGCTAGAAGCTATATACCAAGAGAGGGCCCTTCTTGATTCTCTATTGCAAAGATACGATGGCCGCACCAATAAATTCAGGATCGGGGAAAGCCTGCTGAGTTTCAGGCCTCAAGATGTGGCCCTCATTCTTGGTCTGGGTTGTGATGGCGACGCAGTCATGTTTAAGAAGAATAAAACCCGCTCAGCGTTCAAAGGGAGGTATTTATTAAAAATCTATGAGAGACACAGAGACTCCATCAAGAGCACTCTTGTGCAACTTGTTCGACAGAGGGGGGAAGAAGAAAATTTTGTCAAACTCCTGATGGTGTACCTCATGGATACAGTCCTCTTCCCAAATACATCATGCTCGGTTCTGAACTGGATCGTTGATTATGTCGATGATCTACCCGCCATGGGGCGATACGCATGGGCGCAGGCAACGCACAAGTGGCTTATGGAGGACATTCCACAAGCAGCCGCTCGAGTGCAAAATAGATGCGCCGGGAAGAAGACCAACACAGGGTATATTAAGGGTTGCTCGGTCGCGCTTAACGTCTGGTTTTACGAGCTGACCGAAATGGGAAAGAAAGTACATTTCGGCAAGATCCCAAGGATAGTGTGCTACGGTGAAAGTAGTTACCAGAAGCAAGCGACGGTAGAAACCAGCTTGTCATCGCTCGAAGGAAGAGAAGTAATAAATCATGGACAATGTTTAACAGAAGTCTTTAATGTTTAAACATATTATTTAGAGTTTAACTTTATTATTTACAGTTTAAAATTTGTTCATAAAGCTTTAAATATTTTGTTCTCCGTTTAAATATATTCTATAATGTTTAAATATATAAAAACTCTGTTTAAATATAGTTTTTATAGTTTAAACTGAATGATTTTGCTGAAATTGTTTGGTTTACACATGTTAGTTTCCTGAGCTGATTCCGGCGAATGCTAAAGAAGAAATATTTGTTGCGGCCAACCGACGGATGGATGCTATTGCTCCCGAACCACTTGCTCGAAGGCATGATGAGAGGGCAGCCTCTATCGGTGCGCACTCAACGCCGTTCTGCCACTTCCATCCCACCATGCGCACGCATTCCTCGACGCCGGAGAAGCCCTCCCATACGCCACCAGATTGCAACAACCCTCCATACCACGACAACAACAGTCCCCCCAATTGTGGCAACCCCCTCCGACCATGGCAGCCCCACCGACAACATTAGGCGAAGATGTCACTGCAACTCTTATGCAAGCGTGCCAGATATTGATGACCGAGTTTCCTCGGCTTGTCGCTCGTGTTGAGGCACTGGAAGGACGTTCACAATCGACTGCGCCGTCCAAGAAATGAAGCACCCGGAACGAATGAGGCGTCGGAATTTGACGACGACAACATCATCGGGTGGCCATTCCAAGATGGCCACATTCGAAGAGACTTGCGAAAAAGAGGAGAACAATACTGCCTCTGTCTCCACCGGCGGCTGACGATGAAACAATAGCAACACCATCGGCGGCTGATGTTGTTACTGAGTCTGTCGCCGTTGATGACATGGCCATGACGGTGGAGGACATCATAGATGATGTGGCCGTTGCCACGGTTGAGAAGATCGTTGAATCTGTTGCCGTGGCCGACAGTACCGCATCGAAGTAGGACACAATCCCACAACAAGAAGAAGCATGTAAGGGTATGTCTGCGGTTGATGCTGTCGTCATCCCCGCATCGAGGCCAGACACAATCCCACAACAACAACAACTATTTAAGGATGTGTCTGCGGTTGATGTTGTCGCCGTCATCCCCGCATCGAAGGAAGATGCTGCTGGTGCTGAATACCGTTAAGGCTCAACGATAGTGCCCCATGAAGACCCCGACCGAGCAACGAGAGAGATGATCAAGGCCAATCAACAATTGGACGAGACGGTTCGGAAAGTCTTTGTTCCGAAGAAGAAAAAAATGGGTTGGCCAATCGCGTCTTAACAAATACGAGCAGGAGTTGATGAGGATCTTCCTCAACTGCCGTATGGACAGGTAAGTTTAAAGTTTTTATGATAGTGTTTAAATGTTTATATATTATCATTTAATTTATCTATTTAACGTTTAATTATTTATAATATCATTTGAAAATTGATAATATCATTTAAATATTTACAATATGGTCTAATTATATCTGTTATCGTTTAACCTCAGCACTGTCGTGTGGAAGAATGACGCTGTCAGCACCACACGGGACAAATTATACACTCTGCTTGAGTGGAAGGAGATTGTCACAGACGATGTGATGGACGCTTTCGTATGTATAATACAAAAGTCACTGAGCAAAGTGCCATATCCTTACAAGAAGCGCGCCTCCATCACACGACTGCTGGCGCTGTTTATGTCAAAGCAGGACGACGCACATGAAACCACTATGGCTATGATCGGAGATGCCGTGCGCAACTTCCATGAAGTTCAAATTGTCATCCTCCCGATAATCATGAATGGCCACTTTCATGTCCTCGTCCTTGACAATGATAAACAAGAATACAGGCATTATTCTTCATGCTCAGGGTACGATAAAGACGCGTTGGACATGGTAAGTTCTTTAATAAATTATGTTTGATTAATAGTGTTTGGTATTTAATCAGTTTTCTAATCTCAACTTGCATATTTCGACAGCGGAATCTATTCGACATTTGTATCGATATGGAGTTCGGCGAGTCGGCGACCTCAAAGTACCCACTAGTGCACGACATGGAAACCCCACGCAAAAAACAAGGAAGGGTCGATTGCGCCATCTATGTCATGCGGTTTACCGAGCAATTACTTTGGGGTGAGAAGTTACGGCTACCGCAGACAAACGTTCCTTACCTGAGATTGAAGTATGTTTCCCGTATACTTAAGGAGGGGAGGACAGCCGGCGTCCATGAGAAAGGGGGGTGATCAGAAGCGGGTTAAATTTTGTTTTCGAAGAACATGACTTGTATATGTCAATGTCAATTTTGTTTTCGAATGTAAACCAGGACAAATTCAATTCATTGTTTTTGTTTTCGAAGAACATGACTTGTATATGTCAATGTAAATTTTGTTTGTTTTCAATTGTAAAGCAGGTAAATTCCATTCAGTTTCATTTCATTGTTTAATTTACAGTGTCATTGTTTACATTTCAGTTTAATTGTTTAAATTTACCATCTACCATTTAAATATCAGTTTGAAATATTTAAAATTATAGTTTCTCTGTTTAAATTAACACTGTCTTTGTTTAAATAAATGATAACACTGTAAAGAATAAGAATTTAAATATGAAAAGTTGCCACTCAATTCAGATTGTTTCTCTTTAGAAGTCAACTTATTTACAATGCCTAGTCGGTGACAGTTTCATTGCAAGATCTACGATTGTGACAGGATCAATGGCAGCGGCTACAATGTAACTCACGGACATCAAACGCTTGCGACTCGATCCTCTTTCGTCTAGGACGCCCAGGCTGCCTTCTCGTCACAGGCGGTCGCAAACGAAGCTCACGATTTCCGTCTGAAGGCTTGTCATCGTCGGGTATGGGAAATATAGCTTCCTTATACGCCAGTTTGTAATTGTCGACGGTGAAGTAACCGCTAATAAATCGATGAACGTTGGTGTTTGTCTGCATTATTGCAGCGCAAGAGTGTTTGCAAAGGATACCACAAACTTGCCACCTTCGACATGAACAAGTTATGATGGCAAGATCTACAGAGTTACTGCACTGGTCGATCACTTCGTAACGATCATCGACACAATGACCAACACGAAGATTTCGGCTATCCTCAACAATTATCTCTACCTTCGAATGTATGTCTGGGCATAAGTAGGTCTCCCATTTGTTCGCTTGCTCACGCCGGTTACATAACATGCGCATCAACTTGAACCTGGCAAATAAGGTTAAATAAAGACAGTGATGGTTAAATAATTGGCAAACTTGTTTAAACAGTATGGTAAATATTTAAACGATTATATTAATATTTAAAGTTAGACAATTTTAATTAAACAAATATGGAAATGTTTAAAGGGTAACACGAAATGTTAAGTGTAAATCAACATTCGCAGACCTTATGGAGTCGACCATTTTCGTCACCGGTAAATGACGAGCTTCTTTGATCCAAGCATTGAACGACTCCGCGACATTTGAATACATCTCACCCCAATGATCACCTCTGAACAAATAATTCGACCAATGTGCCATATCCGATTTATTAATCAACCAGTGATGGGTTCGGGTGATGTGGCCTGTAGTTCATTCATGGTATCATCAAATTCTTTAGCCGTGGATGCCCAAGCAATGCGAAAGCATATAGACCAGCACTCTTCCCTCAATGCCTTCCTAAGTCTGACATTGGCTTTCATAAAATTGGCCTCCAAATGTCAAAGACAGTATGCATGTGGCGAAGAAGGGAAGACTCTCGCAATTGCGTTCACAAGGCCCTTGGACCTGTCCGACACAAAGTAATTATCTCATTATAATCTCCTTCCTCATATAAAGCATCGCCTAACTTGGATATGAACCAAGTCCAATTGGCGTCAGTCTCGTTGTTGACTATACCGAAGGCAACGTGAAAAAAAACCATTGTTTCCATTTTTCCCTGTGGCACCCAGTAGTGTACCCGATACTTTCCAAGAAGGTGGGTACCATTGAGAAACAGCAGCGGCCTACAAGCCCTCTTGAATCTCACAATACACGCGCTGAAAGAAAAGAATACACGTTTAAAATGATCATCGTCTCTTTCCACGATCGCAACGCTGCCGGGGTTTGTCTTAGCCACCTTATCCACATACCAAAGCAACAAGTCGTAGCTGGAGATGTCACTGCTGTCGAGGACCACCCGGGCATGCTCTTTTCCCAACCAAGCCTGCTTGTATGGTTTGTGGACAACTTGTTCCCGCAACATGTCAATGTCGATGGCCTTGTACAAGTGCTGTCCTTGAGCTTCTGAATCACTCGTGCGCTTACCCATTTTTTGGATGCTTTCGGATGTAACGTCGAACCTATTCCACCACCGCAAGTGTGTGACGGGTTGATTGTCATGATTTTGAAAGTATTTTTATTATACTCTTTTGATGCATGAAGGCGCCAATGACAACCATCAGCAGCGCATTTCACAGTCACCCGATGTTTTTCGTTCTTTATGAATTTGAAGTCAAAAATTCCGCTTTGATTGCAAAAATTTTGAAGTACGTCCCCTCGAAAATGTTCAACACCGTCAAAACATTGTCCGATATCCAACGACAAAGACTTTCGTAATAATCTGACGAGGAAGGAAGACATCCCACACCGCCGTGGTCACCATGGGGTTGAACGGGAGCGCTGCAGAATCAATTCCCTCGCCAACACTTCAGTTAAATGAAAAGATCAATATGTTAAGCAGAGAATAGACTGTTTAAGTGATAAAATAAATATTTAAATGTTAAATTAAATAGTTAAACAGTGAACAATTAACTTAAATGAATAGTACAAGATTTTTAACCAGCTGATCGACATACTTAAACAATAATGAACCCATACAATCGATCAAATAAAAGAGAAAGAACTTACAACAAGTAAAAACTCGCTTTTCATTAGGATTCGACAATGGCACATCGTTCTGCTCCCCGACAACAAGATCAACTACAGCAAGATTTTGAAGATGGAGTGCACGCGACACATCCGTCGGAAGTCAACATCGCTTTTCTATTGACAAACTGCTTTTATATCCATCGGTGTGATAAACTTCACCCCGACAAGGGAAACTTCGAGACCCCATCGCTCACATATCTCAACTAACACCAACTCCCCAAGAAGTCTCGAGCCATGAACATTAGCACTCTTCCCTCCCCGTTGTATCTAGCAATACCACAAAAACTCTCCATAATATATCGGCAGAAAACAAAATGGTACAAACCAAATGAAAAGAAGAACAAAAAGAAGAAGAAGAAGATGTAAAGAACAAAACAAAGAATCGAAAGGCAAAACAAAAAAAGTGCACGACTTGTATGCATAGAGGTTAGACTAGACGTGATATGATTGGGCGGTATTTTTTTCCCTCCATCCCAAGGGCAAAAAGGAAATATATGTCACCGCCACGAGGAAGCTATATTGTCATCGCTCGAATGAAAGTTCTCACCTTATCATGAGTCTCTGCTTAAACGCTAGCTTTTTTTATGTTTAAACCGATATATATAGTGTTTAAAAATAACGGTTAACCTGTTTAAATAAATTCTATATCATTTAAATAATATGTAAAACCGCTTTAAATATAGTGATTTAACTATTTTTAAAAATATATGTTATTATTTAAATTGAATGCTTTCACTGACATCGCGTTGAAGATGGGTACCTCCTGGGTCACTGTTTAAACATCTTTATGTATTTGCTTAAACACCGTTGTCATTGTTTAAAGAGTAAATCAATTATTGTTTAACTTTTTGTTTTGTTTACAATGCCGTTTTTTGTTTCTCAAATTGTTTTTACTATGTCTCTGTTTAAATTTCACAAGTTATCACAAGTTGACACTCAAATAAGTTTGTTTGTTTAAAAAATTTAAACGTTTACAATGGAGAATCTGATTAAATATCATAAGTTCACACTCAAATAAGCTTGTTTCATTTAAAATAAAACATTTACAACATTTACAACATCTTCTCGGACCTTGGACACTCGCGAGTCGACCCTCGTTCGTCTATTAAGATTTCGGTTTGACTTACCAAGTATCTGTACATTCGAATGCTCACGGCGGTTGCATAACATGCGCATCAACTTAAACCTGCACAACGAGAACGCAACACATTAAAAAAAGGTTAAGCAAAACACATTCATAAAAATGTCTATTAATCAATGTGTCATGGTCCGACTATAAGCGAAGATCCCGAGAGTTAAACACGTAAAAGTAATATTTGTACACCGACGTAAAGGTTCTTAAACGGTAAGAACAATTTTCAAGTGATAAATATCAACTCCGTCTTTAAAGGATGTTTCATGATCTTCCTCCTCTAGAATCCTCCGCAATCACGCAATAAGTGAAAACTTTCTTTTCTTACCCAAGTCGAAACGCCCGCTAATCGCTTGCCCTGCCATCCACCGCTGGAGAATCCTCTGCATTCAGGCAATTATGCGGGAATTTCGACTTGGGCAAGAAAAGATAGTTTAACTTGTTGCGTGATTACGGCTGATTGATTCTCAAGATGAGGAGGATCATGAGACATCCTTTAAGATAGAGTTGATCTTCGAATTTTCGTCTGACTCCAGCGAATATCATACACAAGAAGCAGATGAGGAGGAGGAGGAGGAGGATGATGAGGACGACGAGGAGTGGTTGTCCATGGGAAGGGTTCTTCCTTGTCATTTATGGTGTGAAGTCCACAAGCAGGTTGACGCTTCATATCCGAGAAAAAAGTGAAACGCACAGTGGACCGAGATTGACTGATCACAACGAACGGGTGTTCGGATATTTATGTTACCGTGCACAAGAATTAATGCCGTCATTAATTCTTATGCACGGCATACCATAACCTTGCCACCTGCCACCTGCCACCTGCCAACACCTTAGTTCAAACGAAAAAGATCAATATTTTACGCAGAGACTTTGAGAATTTACACGTTAATATGAATAGTTAAAAAGGTAAAGATAAATTTAAGCGGAGACAACAATTATTAAATAAATTTGTAATATATTTAAACAGATAATAGCAAAGAGTTAAACAATATTTAAAATATACAACTAGATAACCATAACGAGAAGAACTACCATAAACGAGAAGAACTTTACAATGTAATGAACTCGTTTTCATTAGGATTCGACAATGGCACATAGTCTGTCTCGACAACAAGATCGACTACAGCTCATTTTAAGATGGAGTGCACTTGACCCATCCGATGGAAATCAACTTCATTTTTCTGACGATTTATATATTTCGGGTATGATAAACTTCACCCAGACTCGTTTCCTGAAACAGATTTACATCTATCATTACCACAAATGAGCTGCCATAATAAACACCCGCAGAATGGTCAAACTGATAGCAACGAAGAGATTCTCACCGTATTACAAAAATGATAAACTTCACCCAGACTCGTTTCCTGAAACAGATTTACATCTATCATTACCACAAAAACCCTCCATAATAAAGCACCCGCAGAACGGGTCAAATTGATAGAAACGAAGAGATTCTCACCCAGACTACTGAAAACTAGCGTAATCAAGTCGAACAAACCAAATGAAGAGAAATGAGGAGAAGAACAACATGTAATGCAACTTTTAGCCATTGTCTCTCAGAAACCAAGCAGAAAGCCCTTGAAATGGTTGGATATGATGTGATTTGGCGCTTTTTTTTCACCATTTTCAAGGGCAAAAATGGGATTTCACAACTACGCACCCATTTGAAGTCAACGTAGGGGGTAAAAGGAAGTTAAACACTAACTGGAAGGGTTGTCCAGGGGTGTGTAAAAGTAGGAGGGTGTTTTTGGGAAGTTTTGAAAATTACGAGTGAGTGATGAATTTTCCCTAATAATAATATGTGATAAATAAATAAAAAAAATCAATTCATGGGGACTTTTTTTTTGGTTTTTTTAGGGCTTGCTTGGCTGGGAGGGTTTGGGAGGGTTTGGGAGGGTTCATAAAGTAAGGGTTCTTTGAACCCATGCTTGGGGGGAGGGTTTAGAAGGGTTTGTAAAGGTTTTGAAGGGTTTTGGAGGGTTGAAAACCTCTCATTTCCCTCCATTCATCAACCCACCAAAATGGTGGGTTGGGGAGGGTTAATAATTTTTTTGGACAATTTTACCCTTATAAGATTTCAATAATTACAAACCTTGCCCTTTTTATTAGGTTTGATTCACTATGCTTCATATCAACTGGCAATCTTTCTCAGCCGCCAACCAACCTCACCATTCATGAGAGGTTATTTTCTTATCTTATTTTCAAAATCTTTGTTTTTCTTATCCTCTTGTTTGTTTGAATTTTTGAATTTCAATGCCTGGATTCAGTTGAAATGTTTGTTAAAAAAAGATCTCTATTTGTTGCAAATAATATAGTTTTCCTTCTTCTTTTCATGTATTCGGTTGTGTAGATTTTGAGATGATTTAAATTAAAATTCTCATTATAGCCAGCTGTTCAATCATTAGTTGCGAAAATGTTCAGGTTTAAAATAATCTTTTGAACTTAGTTTGCTAGTGAGGTACTCATTCCCTATCCATAATTTATAATCTTATTATCTGAACATAATTAAAATAATCCAAATGCTTATGCTTTTTGTGTTTGAATTGGAGCAATATAAGGGTATTTTGGTAATAACAAGACATAACCTTACTTTCCTTTACTTCCAAACCAAACACAAAATGGTCACAACCCTTCTTTTACTTTCCCTCCCCCCCAAGCAAAGTATTTATTCAACCCTTCATTTCCCTTCCCTTCCCTTCCTTTCCATTACTTTATGAACCCACCCCTCCCTCCATCCAAGCAAAGCCTTAGGGTTGGGGATTGTAAATGTTCTTAAGCTGTATAATATTAATTAAGAAAATTGTTACTTGATGATATTACTGTTCTAATGAGTAATGATATTTAGGTTGAATTGGTAGTCCGAATGACGTTGATGCTAAGTTGGCATCAACATCATTTGTTTTTTATCTTTTATAGCTAATTTATTTTTAACATCTAATAAACTGAAAACCCCTTCCCTAAACCTTAAATAATAAACCGTTTTTGTTTCTTATTTAGGGTTTAGGGCTTATGATTTAAGGTTTAGAGCTTATGATTTAGGATTTAGAGTTTATGTTTTTTGAATTTTAGGTTAAAAATTTTATATTTTGGGTTTAAGATTTTAGGGTATTAGAGTTTGAAGTTTACGATAAATCTTTAAAAATTATAAAACAAGGGTTTAGATTATAAAAAAAAATTAAATCTATTCTAAAAAAAGAGATGGATAAAGATGGGTGTGGATATTGACATAGATGCCAACTTGGCATCCTGATAAGTAATAAATTATAATATATTTTTATTAGATTTAGGTTTTATTTTTTAGTTGATTATGCATTTTTTCCATATTTCTAGTTCAATTTCACTCTTTTAGTTCAAGTTACTGCTCTTCATCACTTTCCATGCAGATAAGTGGAGTTTGGCTCTTATTTGAAACACGGGTGACCTATGGTAGCTACCACACCCATGGATCGTGATGCAGAAATTTAAAAGACTAAAACTCTAGAAGAAGCACAACTTGCCCGTGCCAGCTAACATAGGTGTGGATCTTTGCCGCCATAGCAACCCTAATTTAACCCTCCTCTTTATAAAGCCAAGAAAAATAATTTTAAAGCATCTTTTGGCTACGAGAACAAAGGGAGGGGTTGGAGATCATATAAAGCTATCAAAGAGGAGAAAGAAAACAAAGATCAAAGGAGAGATTAATCAATCTACAAGAACATCACACGTGGAGGATCAAGGGTTTATTCTTTCTTATTCTTTGATTTATTTCATGTTTAGATTTATGATGGATATAAATATTTGAGCTTGTAAATCAAACATGAGCGAGTAGATATTTTGTTCTAAGATTGGGATTAGCCCAATGTTTAGATAATTAACGATGTATTGACTTTTATTTTCTTATTAATGTTTATTTGCTTTTGATTCACTTTTATGGAACTTAATGCTTGTGAATGAGTTGGGCCCCTCATATTTGTATGATTTTAGATACCAAACGAAGGATCGAAAGGTGAACTAAGGTGTTGGAAACCCTAAAATCGAACCCGGAATCCTAAATTATGATTTCTTGAAGATAACTGGATGTCATAGAACCTAAAGGATCTAATTAGATTCAATTACCACGAAAGTAGGAGTTGTTCTAAGTTAGATACTCGCTATATTCTGAAAGGAAATAGTGAGCATCCTAACATATTTCACCTTTAAAGCAATTAAACTAAATTAATAAAAAAAAGTCAATATGAAGTCTTTTATTTATCATTGTGGTGAAACTTAATCCTAGAAACCCTTGAAATCTGAATTATTCATATAAGCCATTGGTAGCCTTAACTTTGACAATTTTAGTTTTCATTAGTTATTATTTCCACAACTTATTAATTCATCTAAATAACCCTAATTGCAAGAAATTGGTAATTAGCAACAAAATCCTCGTGAAAACGATATTTAATTTACTACTTAAATGATCCGTGCACTTGAGGTACATATCACATCCGCATCATTCAAACTACTAATTCGACCTATCAATTCATTCTAAATAGCATTACTTTTGTTCTAATATATGCTGAATTATATAAAATCTTTTACATTTTCTCAAACATAGGTTGGTGTCATGTGATGCGTAGAATTATCTCATATATATATATATATTATTTAGACTCAATTTTATCTTCAAATTTTATGGGTATGAAGGTTTATTCAAAGTATTTATAACATATATCAACATTTACACGGGTGAATGTTGCAATAACTTGATGGCACTTTATTATTTATTTATTTATTTATTTTGATAATAGGCAACAAGCATCCCCTCTCACCCACTTAAAGATTTGTTAAGGGACAAACATATAAAGAAATGTATTAGTTACGATAGTTTATTGACCCTATAGAGATTTATTAACTTGGTTAGACACCACATATTATAATGGAAGTTCTTCACATGCATGATTAGAGGATTTGCAGAAGTTATACTAATCTAATAAGTCCCCCTTACCATGCAATTTTGGAGATGAGGGATACTGTGAATAATACTTGAGCCCAAAAATAATTGATGAACAGTAATGCTATGATACCGTAGCGCAAGGTTTCAACTAGTGTCTACGAACTGCCATGTGAGAAGCTACTATGCTATGTTATCTATTTAGAATTTTTCAAATACCAAAATACTAATAATGAAAAGGAAAACTCATGGATCATAAAAACAATGGTGATAGGTCATTATTATTATTATTATTATTATTATTATTATTATTATTATTATTATTATTATTATTATTATTACGACTTTGCATATAGATGATTTATCTATATTGTCTTAATAATGTTGCATGAGAAAAATAAATAAATAAATAAAAACTATTCCAAAAAGGAAAACTTATAAATCAATTATATGTCATATATATTCATTGATAGTTGGTTCTATATTTATGACTATGATTTTGTATAAAAAATGAACTAAATACCCTCAAACTAAATAGAGCAGAGAAAACATTATTTATATTATTTATTTTTAAACATGTGAAGTGGTTTTTATGAAATAAAATTGTACAGTCAAATATAAAGTGGTACAAAATAGAGAATTTTTTACATAGGCTGTGTCGGGTAGTCATTGTACCAAGTGAATTTATATATAACATTAATGAAAATATATGGAATTTCTTAAATATAAAATTACAATATCAAGTTCAAACTTAGACAAAATATAGCAACAACCATAGGCATATTGTAATAGGGGCCGTTTAACTTAATTAATAACTTGTATCTCATGCAAATGTACCATACTAGACAAGGTATTGAATTTTGAAGATGGACTTGATTTGGCCATTTGAATGGGAGTTAGTGCATGCATTTTTTTATGTTATAAATGAGAAATCTGGTAGGTCAACCTTAGAAGAGCAACAAGGAATGCAGTGAAGTGACGCAAACTAGACACAATGTCATTGAGTTACTAAGCAAGTGGTAGTTCGCAGAACATGACCATTTTGGACCAAAAGAGACAAGGGGAAGACACTCAAATTGGCCTGCTTCAATCCATGTTTCATCAGGTTGTCCGCTTGTTTTTTTAAATGGATAAATAACATGCAGATGAACCCAGGGGCATTGAGCCTTTCATGAAAAACATTGGTGTGAAGATTCAAAAACAGTGAGTTTAAATTTCACTGGATGCTATAGTGATAAAGGATCTCTGATTATGAATGTGAACTTATAGCCAGAATTCTATGTTACATGTAGAGACACAACCAAGGGGGGCTAGCACTAGCAGGGGCTGAAGCTCCATTGACGCCGGGAGACTATCTTTCATGCCACTACATAAGAGTATTAGGATACTTGGAATCAAGGAATATATTTGTGTTTGAGTGGTTATTAGGTTTACTTATAAAGTTTGTGATTATGATCCGCAAGTTTCAAATCCTCTTTAATGTATGTGTTGTTTTTACATTCATTATGACCCACTAGGTTCAAATCCTCTTTGATGCATGTGCTGTTTTTACATTCATTATGACCCATCGGGCTCAAATCCTCTTTGATGCATGTGTTGTTTTTACATTCCATTTTTTATTTTAAAAATTTTTAAGATTTCAAAATTTATATAAAAATCTTATATATTTGTTGTAGATAACAAAATTTTAAATCATACTTTTTGTTTTTTAAATATATGTATTCAAAATTTTGTTATATTAGCATATTATTCTTCATTTAAAATAATCATTTTGTTAGATTATTTATTTTTATTTTTTTATGTTTTGCCTTTAGATTTTAGCCTCCTATCATCGAATTGTATTTTTTTCCCTAGTCGCAGGGTGAGGACACACATGTAAAACAATCAATTTTTGATATGTGCACATACTTCTTTTATATTGTGCTTGTCCCATTTATCAAAATAATAATAAATAAATAAATAAAATAAAAACAGTATATGAGTGGATAGGGGTGGTAACGGGGCGGGGCGGTGGCGGGGATGCCCCTCCCCGTCCCCGTCCCCGTCAATGGCGGGGATGAGGATTCCCCATACCCGATTCCCCGACGGGGGGAATTCTCTTCCCCATCCCCATCCCCATCCCCCGCTTGGATCCCCACGGGGATTCTCTAGTTGTAAAAATATTATTACATAGAAACATAAAAACAACTCAACATAAATATATACATAAAATTATGATAAGATCAAAACTACTTAACATAGGGCTCTTATATCTAATTTTAATTGTTATTAGTTTAAAATAAATAGTTTATGTGATTAGCGCAATTAAATTAAAATTAGAGTTTTTTATATTATCACCTATGCCATTGAATTTTTTAATGTTGAAAAAATTATACATACATATACACACAATATATACATACATATACACACAATATATATATATATATATATATATATATATATATATATATTAATCTGGTCGGGGATCCCCACGGGGCGGGGAGGGCATTCCCCGTCCCCATCCCCATTTAGGAAACGGGGACGGATTGACCCCCATCCCCGTCCCCATGGGGGAGGGATTCGGGGAATCCCCATCCCCGTTAGGTCGGGTCTCCGCGGGGATCGGGGATTCCCGCCCCATTACCAAATAAATAAAATCATGCTTCACATTCTATATTAATTAATTAAATAATTTTCATTCAAACTAAATAGATGAGCCCAAATTCAACTTACTTCAAGTATGCTCATAGTATAATCCAACTAGAACGAGGAAAACTAAATCCCTTCAATAGAGTATATTTCCAATTCAAATTTCAAAAGCTTTTTTCATGCATAAAAACTCTTCTTTTTCTTTCAAATTTTCCTTCAATCATTATTCCTTAAAAATTGTTAGAGCAGTATTCATGTTCAAAATTTAGTGAATGTTAGGGGAATTTAGTGATTGTTAGGGCTGCAATAGATTGAGTTCGAGCATAGCAACAAAGTACTTGAGCTTGAGTTTGCTTAAAAACTCGTTGCTTAAAACTAGATTCAAACTAAATAGAGTTTTATATTCGTATCTCGAGCTTGACTCAATATATAAACTGAGCTAATCGAGCTCTCTTGATTAAGCTCTGTAAAAGCTAACAAACTTGATTTAATTGTAGGTATTTATATGCTAGAACTCAAAGAACTTAAACTTGAGCTAAAACTCAATTATATGTATAAATATACATATATATGGTTAAAACAAAGTAATATAATATACACACAAAAATATAATTAGCTACTCGATTTGGCTTGTGAGCCCTCGAGTCAAGTATTAAGATTCTTGAACTTAACTCGCTCGATTATTCAAGCAACTCTAGCTTGAGCTCAACTTGACCATGATCAAGTCGAGTTTGAGATTTTCTGATAATTGAGCTTAAGTAGCATGTGAGTAGTAGCTTATCATTTACATATATATCTAGTGATTATCACACAAAATCAGAACGAATACGTCAAAACTGAAAAACTTTATTCCAATAATAATAATAATAATAATAATAATAATAATAATAATTATTATTATTATTATTATTATTATTATTATTATTATTATTTGATCATACTCATCACAAGATTAATAAATACTCTAATTTCATAAAACTTGCGAATAATTACTTAGAGCAACAAAGAGACAACCACATAATCAATAATCAACTAAACATATTTTCTCACGTATCTAACCTCTTTCATGAAATGAAACAAATAATTCTAAAAAACCATCAGATAAAATCTTGTTTATTTAAAACTGGCTAAATTAATTAAAATGATTTGATATAACCAACCAATACTCTCCTCTCAAAAACACTCTTGATCCAACATGTTTGGCAAGAAAATCAGATCCAATTAAATTCAGTCTAATCAAAAAATAGAAGAGAGATTTGGAAACCCACATAAAATAACATTAATTAATTAATTAAATAAAATTAATTGAAATTGGGTGGTCCATAACATAAACATGAGTTGTCTTAACAACCAAGTTGCACACTTGATTTATTTCTTAGTAGGACATTGGTCCACTATTATTGACACTGTTTAATTAGCGTGTTTTTATTTCTAGATCCTATTAATAATTTAATACAACCTTATTAATTGTTCATTGGACCCTTTTACCTACAAAAATAATTTCATCATAAGTGGTGAAGAGAAATTATGTTTTATTATCATTTAAAAATTTGGAAGTTTGAATAATAGATTTTTTAAGGTTTTTTTAAGGGTTTTTTGATTAATTATTTTAAGGTAGTCTATTTTAGAAAGTTAAAGAACATGAGAACATGACTACAACTACAAGAAATTTCTTCGAATTTATATATATAATATATATTTTAATTAAATAAAAATTATATATATATAAGATTATGAACTAAATTGCCACATATAAAATATGACAAAATTGTGTGTTCTTAATTTATTTTTTATAGGACAATTATAAACGCGTGAGAAGATATTTTCTCACATGATTGGATCTAAAAATAATAAAATTTAAAATTTTTTGTATATTGAAGAAAATTATAAATAAAATGTAAAATGTAAAAAATTGATAAATTCAGGTATAATAATGACATTAAGTCCCAAGCATTTCCCCCAAAAGGTTTTTTATAAATAAAAAGAAATTTTAAAAGAAAAACTTAATTATAATAACATTTTCGTTACATAAGTATTATCATAACAACACAAAATAATTAACTTAGATCCAAATACACTAAAAAAGGCATTCACTTCAAATCATGTTCAGTTACTACATCCTAGGTTTGTTGCAGTCTTTACCCTTTCTTTTGTTGTTCTTCTTCTTTTTTTTCTTTGTTTTTGATAGTTTTGTTTTTTTATTGTTTTAGTTGGCATATAGTAGAATATGTTGGTTTTTATTTTCTTTTTTAATGAATTTAGTTTAATCATTTAAAAAAAAAATCATGTTGACTGTATCTCTTTCAAAAGAAAAAAACAAAAACAAAAACAAAAAAAAAATCCAAATGGAAGAATTTATTTCCTTACTTTTGTTTTTATTACAAGTAAAGAATTAAATAAATATGCCCACAAAATTTGATGTTATCACAAACAAGAGTTATTATTGTAAAAAAAAAGAGTCAACTATAAAAAATAATCTTGATTTTTTAAGGCTTACTCAGGCAATTCATTCATGATGATCGTTGTTGACGAATATATATATATATATATATATATATATATATTAACCTCATTTTATTTTATTTTAGATTATACAATTTCTTCTCATAACTAAAATTATATTATTTTTAATAAAATAAAATTATAATTTATCAATTTTTATCAAACTACACACACAATTAAAATGAAAAAGAAAACCATGTTCAATGATACCACTTCAAAAAAACCTTCCCAAAATGGGAAAATATTATACAACTCATCCTCTTTCACATAAATATATTTTTCCTCAATTTATATAATTCATACATATATTTTCTAATTTTTCATATATATATAAATATAAATATAAATATTATTATAAAGAAGGAGTTATCATGTTAAGCAGTGAAACTCTAATATTAACCAAACCCTTGAACACTCCTTCACTCTTCGTCTCCATCTCCGCCATCCACTCCTCCATCCTCTCCATCCTCTCCAGCTCCCTTCTCCTCCACTCCTCATCCTCCATCTCCTTCTTCTTCGCCGCCGGCGCCGCCGGCATAGACGCTAACCGCCACAATGACCTCACCGCTGATGAAGCTGACGACACTGAAGACACCCCCAATAGAACCGACTCCGATGCTGAGGCCACTACCAACATCGCATCCCTAACAACCCCGGCGAGCTCCGCATCGGCGAGATCGGCCGCGGATCGGGTGGTTTCTCTGATGGTTGATGCGAGACGGACTAGATCTTTCTCGGTTTTCTTCACGGATCGGAGGCTGGATGCGAGGCGTGGCTCATCGCGTCTCCGGATCGCGGTCTGGGCGGCGGATTGGTGGTCTCTGAGGGTGATGATCTCGGATCGGAAGGAGCCGAAGGCGTCGGCGAGGCGGAGGGAGTCGTCGAGAAGGTGATCGGTCCATGACGCGGATCTGGGGCGGCGGATGGAGTCTTGGGATTGGGGGAGGAGGAGGAGGTCGTGGAGGGAGGAGAGGAGGTGGTCGAGGAGGGAGAGGGTGGAGGAGATGGAGGTGGAGGAGTGGGGGTGGGAGAGAGAGGCGCGGAGAGCTTGGATCTCGTCACCGAGATGAGAGATCAGAGGGTTGGATGGGGAGGGTAGGCTGGTGGAGCGAACATGGCGAGATTTCTCCGATGAGCGGGGTTTTCCGGCGAGGGTTCCGGGGAGGGAGAGAGAGCGAGGGAATCCGGCCACCATGCTTGCTTGCTTGCTTGCGAGGTAAGCTTTCTTTCTTTGTTTTTCTCTATCTTTCTGGAAGTTTCTAATTTTCGCTTTGGTTTTGGTTTTGGTTTTGGTTGTGGTTTGGGGAGGGAGGAGGTGGGGGTTTATAAAGACGAAAGGAATGCGAATTTTTTATTTTATTTTAATTTATTTATTTTGAGGTTTTTAATTGATATAAATTTTTGAGGGGGAAAAAATTAGGAAAAATGGGGGAATACGTGGGGGTGGTGGGTTAGGGAACGAGATCCGTGAACAGCGACAGGTGTGTGCTTGTCTGGCCTTGGCCCTTGGGTTTGAGTTGTTTATTTTTTATTTTTTAATAATAAATTTTTAACCCTAATGTTGATTGAGAACTTGTCTTGAGGTGAGTGAGGTAGGTAGTGGAGCTGGACTGTCCAAGGTTGTCAGACCCGGCCCGAACAATGACCCGGCTAAGTCCAGGGGTCAGGGGTCAATGGATTCGACCGGGTCGAACCGAGATTGAACCGGGGTCAATAATTAAATATAAGAAATATTATAATAATTAATAATAAACAAATATAATATTAAATCTATAATTATATTATAAAAACCTACTTAAATTTGATATTTAAATTGATAAATGACCTTATATACAATAGAGTTTTCTAATTATGTCATTTATTTTTATATTTTTTTAAATATTTACAAATTTAATATATTAATATATAATTATCGAACTTCTCTCAATGTTATTTATTTATTTGTTTATTGGTTGATTTTGTTAAAATAAATAAGAAATTTAATTCACTAATTCTTATATCTCAATTGAGTTTTTTTATTTTTGTTTTAAATTTTTCTTATATTTTTTTATTTAATTAGAATACTTTTAATTTTTATATTTTTTTATAATAAAAATTACACTCATTTATTGTTTTATTTTCTTAATAAATTAAATTTTTAGAAAGTATTTACATAACACATTAATATATTTTATTTTTAAATGTTAATTTTTGTTGGGATGTTTATATATATATATATATATATATATATATATTGTAATTTTATTTATTGATTATAAATTATAAATTAATATTAATAAATATACACGATTTTTTGTGATTTTTTTAATGAGAAAAATAATAATAAATTATTAAATAATGTAAAAAAATTAAACATTAGTGACTCGATTGACTGCCGGGTCAACCGGTTCCCGGTTGAACCGCCCGGGTCACCGGGTTAACACCCGGTTTTTTAATACCCGGGTCAATGGGGTATACCCGAGCCGACCACATGGCCGGTTCCCGGTTTTTCCGGTTGAACCGGCCGGGGAGGTCCGGGTCTGACAACCTTGGGACTGCCTCAACACAGCTCACTTTAAATGTTATTTTTATTATTTAAATGAATTTCTAAAATAAATTGGGGTTTTCAGATTTATGTAAGTGTTATGTAACAATAGTCTAGCGGTAAGATATTAAAAAAAATATTTGTGGGATTAGTTTGTCTATATTATTAAAAAAATTATCTAGGTTTGTTTATATATATATATATATATATATATATATATATATTGAAAAAGTGGATAAACCACGTTCATTAAAAAGAAGAAAGAACAAAGCACAGGAGCACAACCCAAGAGCCAAGGCTCACAAAAAAAGCAGGCACCACCAGGAGTGGTAAGACCAAACAACAGAACAGAAAAGAAACACACCACAGAAAATCCCCTAAAGGAAAAGACCCTTAGGGGGAGAGAAATACAAATCTAAATCTCGGGCAGAGCAGAGGAACTCGACTGTGGTGCATCAGGCACCACCTCTCTGACGGAGAGAAACTCCAAACTCCTTTTGATCTTCAATGTCGGTTCTTCTAGCTTCGCTTTCTTCGCGGCAGGAGCTTATATATATATATATATATATATAATATATAAATTAAGTATTTTTTTT
>NC_052485.1:13751808-13766143 GCF_009730915.1 Dioscorea cayenensis subsp. rotundata | reverse complement strand
TGGAAGTTACGTATTGCCTTCCTTGAAGGGATGTGTACATTCATGATTTTATTTTTATAATTATGACTTACATAATTCTATTTTTTTCTATATTGATTTAAATTAATAACATAAATTATATAAGAAAAATGTGTTTTTCAACAATTACAAATATTATATGATTTATGATGTATATACAAAAATATACTTTAGGGTCGTTTTGCGTTGTTTTTTTGTTTTTATGTTTTTTTGCTTTTTGTTTCTTTTTATGTTTCGTTTTTGTTTTGTTTTTGTTCTGATGTTAATTTTTTGAAAACAAAAATATGTTTGGATACAAAAATTGTATGTTTCAGAAAGCAAAAAAAAAACATAAAATAAAAAAAAAATTATAAATTTTGTATTATTTTTTAATTTATATATTTTTAAATTATTATATTCTTTATATTAGAACACAAAATTAATTTGTATTAGTAAACGAAGTTTTTTTTATATATATTTTTATAAAAATATAAAAATAATAAGATGTCAAATTTTTATAAAATTGTATTAATGACGAAAAACACATGATATATAGATCTTTGTGATAATTTGAAAAGATTTAAAAAAGAAAAAATAATGAAGGAGATTTCACAAGAAAAATCTGAAATTTCTAACCATCTTTATCTCAAACTTCCTAACAATTTGAAAATAATTACAAATAAATATAAAAAAAGAGATGGGAGAAAATAAATTTTGAGATTGGAAAAAATCAAGAAAAAGTATTATGAAGAAAAAATGAGGTTGCACCTCTCGAAAGATGAGCCGACACATTTGTTTAAACCATTAATGGCTATGAGGAAAAGATTGTAATTAATGTATTTAATGAGATAGGTTCATGTTTTGGAAATGTTTCAAAATAGTTGAAAACATAAAAATTGCGTTTCCATTTTTTTGAAAACATTAATGTTGTTTCCAAAATTTTTGGAAACAAAAATTGCTTGCCAAATGTGTTTTTCTTATTTTGTTTCTGAAATTTGAAATAGACAACAAAAACAAAAATTTGGCAACAATGCTAAACAATAGTTATATTTGAAAGTTTGTGAAGATTGTTTATTAACATTTGTTGACGTTGTGACTTATTATTTGAATTTTTTTTTACTTAAAATACTACTCCCTCCCTTCATTTTTATCTGTCGTGGTTAACCGAATCTCACATACCAAGAAATTTAGTTATTTCACAAAATTTTATACAAAATTAGTTATCTTTCCAAAATTGCCCCTAATTTATATCTTCATATTTCTCTTTCATATTTAATTCCAAGAAAAGAATTGAATAAAGTGTTAAGGGTAATTTTGGAAAAAAAAATAATAAATGCTTCTTGATGTTAGAAAATGACAGATAAAAACGAACATAGATTTGTGATAGCTAAAAAGGAATGGAGGGAGTAAACTAGATGGATTTTGCAGATTCGGGAAGCAACATATTTAGTTTTAAAATTTTAAATAAGTTTGAATTTGGAAATCATATTTTTCATATGTGGCTTGGATATTGTCATTAGTTCCTAACATGTAATCGTAATTAATTAGGTTATAAACAATTCTAAATTAAATAAGAATGCATAGTTGATAAAAATATTTTATAAATTTATAACTTTGGCATTTATTTTCATAAACACATCCCAATTGATTTTCCACGCGCCCGCGTGGGCTGCAGGAATTTCCTCGTGGCCGCGTGAACAGTAATTTTGCTACAGTGTTTCGCTACAGTACTTTCACAAAACGCGGTTCAAACACTCTTCTCTTGAGGCCACATGTCCGGGCACACGTCCATGTGGTAGGCTATAAAACTTTTCTTTATCGACGTATCTTTGAGCGATCTTGCAATCTTCACAAAGAGAAGGAACATGAAGATGTGGCTGCCTTTGTGCCCTTCCAACTAGTGAATTGACTTGAATCTTCTTGGAAGTTGGCACACATCTCCACGTTTATGATCTTCTCTCGTGTCTTGGTCCTTGAATTGAATAAGAACTCCCAACATTGTGTCTTTATAGCCTATCTTTGTTTCCTTTTTACTCTTCAAGGCATTCACAACCTATATGCATAAAAGAACACCAAATACACAATATGAGACATGAACCATGGTAAAAATGATGCTCAATGCATGTAAAACATATATAAAAATATGTCTACTCAAGCACTTATCAACACACCACCAAGAAAGACCTGATTACTGGCTGATATTTACAACACTTGTACATTTGGATTGTGTGCAGGTGATCCAATTTTTTTTTAAGAAGCAGTGAAATACAAGGAGTGACAAGAGGCAATGAATGCAGAGATTGCATCAATTGAGAAAAACAATACCTGGGGACTTTGTCAATTACCTTCAGGGAAGCATGTAGTGGGTTTGAAGTGGATCTATAAGTCAAAGATCAATGATCAAGGTGAGGTTGTGAAGGTGAAGACCAGATTGGTGGCCAAGGGGTATTCCCAGCAATTTGGAGTAGACTATGAGGAAGTTTTCTCACCTGTAGCATGATTGGAGATAGTGAGGGTGGTGCTAGTGCTGGCGGCCCACATTGGCTGCCTGTATTCCACTTTGATGTCAAGTCTGCTTTCTTGAATGGGGACATTCAAGAGGAAGTGTTTATGGTGCAACCTGAAGGGTATACAATCTAAGGAAGGGAATATGAAGTCTATAGACTGAAGAAAGCTCTTTATGGCTTGAAACAAGCCCCCGTGCATGGTATAGTAGAATTGATCAGCATTTTCGAGAGCAGGGCTTTATTAGAAATGAATGTGAGCATACATTATATAGAAAGAAGCAAGCAAGTGGTGAAAGTTTATTACTAAGCCTGTATGTGGATGATATAGTTTATACAAGCTCATATATTTCTCTTATTAATTAATTCAAAGCAGAAATGATGAAGACCTTCAAAATGTCTGACTTTGGAGAATTGAGTTACTTCCTCGGACTCAAAGTTAAGAAGGAATCAGGTGCCGTCTTTATTAAACAAAAGAATTACATTGAGAATTTATTACAACAGCTCAAGATGGTGAACTGCAAGCTAGTTGTTACTCCAGTGAGAGTGAATGATCGGTCTCGGGGAGCTCTAGAGGCTGAATTAGTTGATCCAAGAATGTACAGGAGTCTCATTTGTAAGTTACTATGTCTTCCCACACTTGGCCTGACATTTGCTTCGCTGTAAGCTATTTGTCCAGGTTCATTAATGGTCCATGTTTTGATCACTTCATAGCAGCAAAATGAGTGGTGAGATATCTAGCAGGAACCAAGGAGTTTGGGCTGTGGTTCTCACGGGCGATGAGGGATTGTTAGAATCATACTTAGACAGTGATTGGGGAGGTTCCCTGTCTGATTGGAAGAGTACATCAGGGATGCTAGTGCATTTGGGGCAGCAGTGGCGGAGCCAGACAATTTATTAAATGGTGTCAATATATAAGTATAATATCACTACGTATGATATAAAAGAAACATGTAAATGCACAAGCATATATAAAATTATTATGTTAAAACAATATAAATTTTTAAATAATAATAAAAAAAAAAATTTGTTTAAAAACTTATATTAAAAAATTAATTCAAAAGTCTAAAAATTTAAACTCATATCAGAACTTAATCAAACTATTTGATGTAGTTTGGATGGTTAAAAAAACCATATCAAGATCAAGAGTTTAATTTTTGAATTAAAAAAAAAAAATTAAGCAACATGATATGAGAGCAGATTGAAAATATTGATAATAATGAAGACAAAAAATGATTTCAGTTTTATATTTTCTAAAGTTGTTAAAAAAAATATGGGTCTTTTTAATTTTAATTTTTATATAATAACCCATAAGTTTTCATAATTTGTTTTTGCACATTAACCCCTAAATTTCTAATCTTATTGGTCAATTTACAAATTTTCACAAAAATAATTAATACATATATAATATTTTAAATATTTCCAAAATTTTTGTGGGGTCATTTGACACCACAAAAATCAATGTAGCTCCGCCCCTGGGGCAGAGTGCAGTGTCATGGAGTTCAAGGAAGCAGGAGATTGTTGCTCTACAACCACAGAGGCAGAGTACATCACGGCAACATCAGCAGCGTACCAAATTCTTTGGTTTCGAAGAATTCTGGAGGAATGTGGTCATAAAACCAGTAGTACAACGCGTCTGTGGTGTGATAATCAATCGGCAATAGTTGTGGCCAAGAATCCTGCGCATCATGGGAGAACTAAGCACATCAATATGCGTTATCATTTTATCAGAGGACTGGTTATAGATAATGTAATATCTCTCCACCACTGTTCCACAGATGAGCAACTGGCGGACCTGTTTACCAAACCACTTCCACCAGAGAAACATGTAGCCATGAGGAGCCTGATTGGGGTGAGAACTCTTCAATCAAGAGGGGGTGTTGAGGATGTGATTGAAGATGGGGTGCAGACGAGGGACATGGAAATCCAAGGGTTGCAATCATCACAGGAATGGTCAGGGTTTTGTGTTGCATGGTGTTCGCAAGCAATGGGCGAGAGAATGGAAGCAGGATCCTCTGCAAGTATGGCACTGTACCTAATTGGAATGGTGAAGCATGGTGCTATTGAGAAGCTGGTTAGCTTGCTTCTCAAGTGTGGTAGTTAAGGTGGTTGTGTTTTGAGAAAAGTAGTATTATCATATTGTTGTAATCTCTTGTAGTTAGTACCTGACCAATGCTGGAGCAGGATAAGGTTTGGTTGTGACCAATGGGGTGTAGATTTGTGTGTTAGCCAATGAATGTGGCACTTTGTGTCTCCTTGTCTGTTTACCTTTTAGATATAAATTAATAGATAGTGGAAGAAGTTGATTGGTTGGTCAAGTTATTTTTCAAAGTCTTTCACCTTTGTATCCGTGTTGACTAGTGATACCCAGTTGATGAAATCAAAAGGCATTTCATCAAACACATAACTTTTCACTGAGCATTTCGTCGAACACTTGTATTTTCTCTCAGTTTCAAAGATCAAAGCCTCATCAATGATATTTATCAACAGTATCAGAACAACAAGGAACCAGAAGGAAGGACACTTGGAAGCCATGAAAGACTAAAATGCTTGTATTGCTGTTGTTGAGGCAGGTTATATATTTTACATGCACTGCTATTTATTTAGGTGAGAACATGCATGCATTTAACTTCGGGAAGGGTTGTTTCATGGAATTATTAGTTGTTCTTCCGAGCATGTGAAATGTCGAGAATGATGCTAAATCGGTATTAGTGTGTGTGTGTGTGTGTATTTACTTGAGGATACAAGAATTTAAGTTTAGAAAAGGTTGTTTCATGGAATTGTTAGGTTTTCCATATTAGCAGGTGGAATGTAGAGAACAATAATGATATGTATGTGTGAGGATGCATGCATTTAAGTTTGAGAAGGTTTATTTAACGGAATTGTAAGGTTTTTCACCTTATGATCACGTGGCATGTAGAGAATGATGCCATACGTGTGTGCATATATATATATATATATATATTTAGATGTGGATGCATTCATTTAAGTTTGAGATAGTTTGTTTCTTTGGAATTGTTAGTTATTTAAGTTACCATGTGGAATGTAGAGAATGATGATGATGATGATGATGATGATGATGATGATGTGTGTGTGTGTGTAAGGTTTATGTCATGGAATTGTTAGTTGTTCATGTTACCATGTGGAATGTTGGGAATGATGCTGTGTGTGTGTGTGTTTACTTGAGTGTGCACTCATTTACGTTTGAGAATGACTGTTTGCTATGACGCACATGCTCAATGGTACTTTTTTTCTGTTTTTTACTTCTTTGTTTCTTTCGTTTTTTTAGTCGTGCTTTTTATTTAGACGTATGTTTGGTGGGTTTAAGTAGCTATCACGTCATGTTATATTGAAGAAGTTAATTGATTCTCAAGATGAATTAGGTTGGTTGAATTTTTATTATTTATTTATTTGTGTGTCTTGTATTTGATGTAACCAAAATTCATAATTTTTAACTATGATTGAGTTAAATTACAATTATAAAATTAATCACCCCAACATATAATTAAATCAACAGAGGTAATTTTGAAGAGAGATATAAAAATAGATTACAGTTTTTGCAGTTCAAATAAATAATTAGATTTATTTTTTGAAAATAAACAAGTAAAAAGTCCTTATTTTTACTAAATAAAAGAGTGAAATAATCGGTATCCCAGTCTCATGTGCAATTATCCAACTTCATTAAACATGAGGTTGATGATTGGCCTTGCACCAATTACAAGTTTTAGGTTTTTTTTTTAAAAATTAGTAACTTGATTTTAATAAGTTTGGCCACTTATGGTTAATCATTTATTTTATTCCGTAAGTTATTTTTATTTAATATGAAATTATATCTAGGTTGTATTTATGTTAATGTTTCTTTAATATATACTTATCAATATAGCACCCATATTTGCTCATATACACTAATGATAAGTTTATATCACTATAATGAATTTTGCATTAGGTATATACTACAACACAAAAAGGCTTATTGTGATATTTTTGTAAACAACATTTTTTTAGCAAATGTCACGTAAAAACCATTAAAATGAATTGTAAAGGATAGTTGTAATAAATGTTGGTATAATTTTACTTGTTTCTACGTTTATAATGGCATTTCTACTTATAGTTACAAGAGGTTTTTGTTTTTGCGATTTTTTAAGACTTTAGGAACATTGAAAGAAATATTGGTATAATATTATCTCGTTAAGGCATTTCTTATGACCCATGTAACAAATGTCATAAGTTAGTATTACTCTCATTGCATCAATTTGTTTTGACATATTTGAAAACGTAATTTTAAGTTAGGAAAATCATTTTTAAAATGGCATTTGATGTAAACATTGTTATATTTTCTTTGCTTGTGACTTTTAGAACCATATTCGTTATTATATGTCTTAATAATTTATAATTTTTTTGTGACATTTGAAATAATTGTTGCAATAGTGCATATATGACATTTCTATATAAACATCTCAATAATTTTGACATTTATTTTGTCTTTTAAAAACAATGTAGATAATGTAATTTTTTATGTTTTATAATCATCACTGTAGTTGAATATGATGGTTGTCTGGGGTTATCAGCGGGGTGGGGATTCACCACAAGATATATTTCCTAGCCTCGGCGCCAAATTCATAAGTCCATCCCAATCCCATCCCTGAACTTGAGTATGGGAAAATATTTTACCGATCCTTGTTCCTCTGGGGATTACTCATCCCCGATTAACTTTATATAAATATAAAATGTTATTAGTATTTAAAATGAAATTTATAAAAAATTTCATATTTCCCAGCCCCGTCACCAACCTCGACAGTATTATTATTATTTTCTGTAACATAAAATAATATATATACATATATATAATATTTACATTAAATATTTCAGGGTTGAGACCGTAGGGCGAGAATCGAGTTCTTCGTCAGGGGTCGGGTGTAATACCCCTCGAACCTTTCGGATAATTATCGGAAAAAAATATTCGGGGTATTACTACAGATTGCAGTAATATTTTTGTACGGAGTAATTTTGGTAGAAACCCAAGCTGGAAAAGAACAAGGACTTAAATGTAAAAGTTTTTAAAAAATTTTGGGTTAAAAAATAAATGAAAAGGATGGACATGAATTGTCTATGGAAACCGAGGACTGAAAAGTAAGATGGAAGGGATCTTTTTAAAAAAATGTTGTGTTATAACCTGGGGACCGTTGGGTAATTTGAAAAGGACCTTTTGAGAATACTATTTCATAATTCAGGGATCATTGGTGAGTTTTTTTCAGGGACTGTTTTTGTAAGAAAAATATATTTGGAGGGATTGAAAGTGAATTTCGGCTGAAAATGTAATTTAGAGGAAAAAAATCTAGGGTTTGAGAAATTGTTCATCTTCTTCTCCATCTTTGTGCTACAAGAACCCTGAGTAAGAAAAAAATAAAATAAAAATGAAGAAATGAGGAGAAAAATGGGAGATTTGAGGTGGGGATGGGAGATCGCGGAGGAGCTCTACGGGAGGGATGGTTTTTAGTTGGTAAGAGCTTTTCTCGTGTATTTTTGATGAATGAGTGTATGTATGCATGTATATATGTGTATTTGATGGATTTGATGAAGATAATGATGGATTTGAGTAGGAAAAAAACATGTTTAATGGTTATAGATGATTGTTGCTTCAATTTGTGTTGAAAAAAATCATCAGTATTTGTGATGAATCTAGCTTGAATGAAGGATGAGATTTTCGGTTTCATCGTAAAGTACCATCGTAGCACCGAGATTAGGGTTTGGTTTAGTTAATTAAGTTGATGATTATGATGATTAAGATGTTAATGATGATGGTTAGATTGGAATTGGTTGAGTTAGCCAAGTTGATTTGGTTGGATCAAACCAAGTTATAATTGATTTGGTTGAGTTGAATCGAATTGAATTGATTGAGTTGAGTTTGATTTGGTTTAACCAAGTTCATTTAATTGAATTGGAATTGGGTTTGGATGAGAATTGAATTGGTTGGGTTTGATTGAATTGATCTGGTCAGGGTTTGATTAAATCAAGTTGAGTGTGGTTGGACTTGAATGGTTTTGGTTGAATCGAATTAGTTGAAGTTGATTTGGGTTTGGTTTGGATGTTGGGCTATAGGGTTTTGGGCTGAACCAAGTTGGTTCAATATATTTTTGTATAAGAATTGAGTTGGTTCAAGGCTGATTGGTTTAATTAAACCCTGGTTCAGTGAAATTGAGTTTGGTTCAGTGAATTTGAGCTTGGTTCAGTGGAATTGAGGATGGTTCGCGTTGGTCCGTAAATGGTCTAGTCCAAATTGAGTTGGGCTTTTAAGTGCAATTGGAGACCAATTTGATTATGCAAGGTCGGGGTTTGAACCGATTGGAGTGAGTGGGCCCAATAGAGAGTTGATTATTATTTTTTGTATTTTTCTTTTGAGTTTAAATATGTTATTTATTTTTTTATTATATTATTCTATTAGGTGTTGTTCGGTCTTGGGAGGAGTTCCGTGTCTAGCAAGGAACCCAAGGACACCTGAGTGAGTTGGTAGTGGCTATTATTTTTAAATAATTGATTAATTATTATTATTTTGAAATAATTGTTTAATGGCTAGTATTTTGGAAATAAATGTTTAAGTATTTCATTTTATCATGTTTAATTAGCAGATAAGGTCGAAATATACTTATATTTATTTTTCCCTACGATGTGCCATGATAACCCAGTATTGATACATCGCTTTTAGTATAATTATATGTATTTGTGAATAGTGAAAAATACATGTATATGTGATTTAATTATTCAATTCTTGTATTTATTTTTTTGATGGGTATATATGCTTTGATTTGGAGTGATTTGCAGAAACCATGTGAGCATATTAAAGATGTTTTTATCGGCATTGTTAGTAGAATTGGTTTTCATTCCCGTATGGAACGGTATCATGGATCTTTACCGGTATTATGCATGGTTATACTTTTGGCATCGGGCTTTTGTGGAAAAATAATGTTTATTTCCGTGATGCTAATACTTTGTCCCGGAAAAGGATCCCCGTGATATGATTTATATCGATGGTATTATTGCGTGATTTACTTGATGGTTTTGATGGCGACGGGCTAGGGCCCGACCATCTGCAGTAGTGGGTCCCCACGGGCCACCTTTAGAGGTGGCGCGGTGGACCCGAGTATTGATTTTCACGAGGGCCGCTCGGGTGGGAGCGAGAGCCCCGATCGGATATTCATCGGTAGTCGGGGTCACCGACTCGCTGAACCGATGGGTCAACGTTAGGGACATGAGTTCTCGACGGCCTCGAACTCCAGCCGCTGCCACGGCAAGGTTTAGAGAGTTTTCTAGACCATGTTACGCTCTGGGTGAGCGTGGGTATCAAGGTTATTTTCAATTTGAAATTTATGTTATTTTTGAATTGCTGATGAGGCATAGATCTCACGAAAATTTGTGTTTTCTCGAGAAAAATCAATTGATGTTGATCTATGTCGAATTTATGTTTCAAAAAGTTCTTTAAAAGATCAGTATTTTTGCTAAAAATTCGGTATTTTTGGAAAAGTTGGAAAAATTATTCGAGCAGTTGGTATTTATATACTATATATATACTCGATTTAAGTATTTGAAATTATTAGCCACTCACCCGACCAACCGAATGTCTGTAGAGTCGCAGGAGCAGACCCCTAGATCGCTCGATCGACTATGGAGCTAGTCGTTGAGTCCAGACTCGCAGTGGGTCCCCCTTTCTTTATTTCTTGTCATTGGTGTTAGTGATCTTCGTAGCGGTTGTACTCGCAAATTTCGAGTGTATCAGTATTCATGATATTTATGTATTTGAACCCCGTAGTTGGTGTAAAGTTGTAGAATCGTGATTTAGTAGGGTCTCGATTTTGTTTAAAAACAGGGGTGTCGGCTTTCCGCTAAAAGGAAATTTTTAACCGATGGGTGCCACATTTACCCCGTAGAAGGGGTGGGCGTGACATCTTTTTGCATCGTAGTCATGAGGTTGAGATATCCCTCGGTTGGTAGAGATCACGTGGTCGTGATCCGAGCCCTAAGCTTTAGAAGTCATGTCTAGACTTAGAGGGTTTAGTAGTGATTGATTGACAGTTAAGGGGCCCAATAGAAGTATTTAGAGTCTCCAATCGGGTTAAAACCTAAGTCGCATGTTGGGATTGAGGGATCGATAGTAGATTTTTGACATTTGAGACAAAAGAGTCGAGTAGTGTATCGTGAATCGGGATCATGGGTCGAGATATTCGACTGAATTGTTTTTTTATCCAAAAATGAGTTGACTTGAAGATGCCAAAGAAGTGTGTTTGGCATGTTGTTTGTCGATCGATATATAGTGATTTCATAGCGTGATTATTTACTATTAAGCATATTTGTAGCAAGAGAAACAGATCTCGAACCAAGTAAACGAAATTAGATGATATCGATTGATCGATGCTAAGAAATTTTCGAGGACGTAAATTTTTTAAGGGAAGGATCTGTAATACCCCGAACCTTTGGATAATTATCGGAAAAATATATTCGAGGGTATTACTACAGATAGTAGATAATATTTTTTGTCATGTAGTAATTTTTGGTGAGAAACCCAGCGGAAAGAACAAGGACTTAAATGTAAAAAGTTTTTAAAAAAATTTTTGGGTTAAAAAAATAAATGAAAAGGATGGACATGAATTGTCTATGGAAACCGAGGACCGAAAAGTAAGATGGAAGGGATCTTTTAAAAAAATGTTGTGTTATAACCTGGGGACCGTTGGGTAATTTGAAAGGACCTTTTTGAGAATACTATTTCATAATTCAGGATCATTGGTGAGTTTTTTTCAGGGACTGTTTTGTAAGAAAAATATATTTGGAGGGATTGAAAGTGAATTTCGGCTGAAAATGTAATTTAGAGGAAAAAAATCTAGGGTTTGAGAAATTGTTCATCTTCTTCTCCATCTTTGTGCTACAAGAACTCCGAGAAGAAAAAAATAAAATAAAAAAATGAAGAAATGAGGAGAAAAATGGGAGATTTGAGGCTGGGGATGGGAGATCGCGGAGTGAGCTCACGGAGGGATGGTTTTTAGTTGGTAAGAGCTTTTCTCGTGTATTTTTTGATGAATGAGTGTATGTATGCATGTATATATGTGTATTTGATGGATTTGATGAAGATAATGATGGATTTGAGTAGGAAAAACATGTTTAATGGTTATAGATGATTGTTGCTTTCAATTTGTGTTGAAAAAAATCATCAGATTTTGTGACTGAATCTAAACTTGAACGAAGGATGAGATTTTTCGGTTTTATCGTAGCAATTACCATGTAGCACTCGAGATTAGGGTTTGGTTTAGTTAATTAAGTTGATGATTATGATGATTAAGATGTTAATGATGATGGTTAGATTGGAATTGGTTGAGTTAGCCAAGTTGATTTGGTTGGATCAAAACCAAGTTATAATCGATTTGGTTGAGTTGAATTGAATTGAATCGATTGAGTTGAGTTTGATTTGGTTTAACCAAGTTCATTTAATTGAATTGGAATTGGGTTTGGATGAGAATTGAATTGGTTGGGTTTGATTGAATTGATCTGGTCAGGGTTTGATTAAATCGAGTTGAGTGTGGTTGGACTTGAATGGTTTTGGTTGAATTGAATTAGTTGAAGTTGATTTGGGTTTGGTTTGGATGTTAGGGCTAAGGGTTTTGGGCTGAACCAAGTTGGTTCAATATATTTTTGTATAAGAATTGAGTTGGTTGCAAGCTGATTGGTTTAATTAAACCCGGTTCAGTGAAATTGAGTTTGGTTCAAATGAATTTGAGCTTGGTTCAAATGGAATCGAGGATGGTTCAGGGTTGGTCCCAGAATGGTCTAGTCCAAATTGAGTTGGCTTAAGTGCAATCGAGACCAATTTGATTATGCAAGGTCGAGTTTGAACCGATTGGAGTGAGTGGGCCCAATAGAGAGTCGATTATTATTTTTGTATTTTTCTTTTGAGTTTAAATATGTTATTTATTTTTATTATATTATTCTATTAGGTGTTGTTCGATCTTGGGAGGGAGTTCCGTGTCTAGCAAGGAACCCAAGGACACCCGAGTGAGTTAGTAGTGGCTATTATTTTTAAATAATTGATTAATTATTATTATTTTGAAATAATTGTTTAATGGCTAGTATTTTGGAAATAAATGTTTAAGTATTTTATTTTTATCATGTTTAAATTGCGTATAAAGGTCGAAATATACTTATATTTATTTTTCCCTACGATGTGCCATGATAACCGTGATTGATACATCGGGTTTTGTATAATTATATGTATTTGTGAATAGTGAAAAATACATGTATATGTGATTTAATTATTCAATTCTTGTATTTATTTTTGATGGGTATATATGCTTTGATTTGGAGTGATTTACGAAAACCATGTGAGCATATTAAAGATGTTTTATCGGCATTGTTAGTAGAATTGGTTTTCATTCCCGGTATAGGAATGGTATCATGGATCTTTACCGGTATTATGCATGGTTATACTTTTTGGCATCGCTTTGTGGAAAATAATGTTTATTTCCGTGATGTGAATACTTGTCCCTGGAAAAGGATCCCGTGATATGATTTATATCGATGGTATTATTAGCTGTATTTACTTGATGGTTTTGATGGGCGACGGGCTAAGGCCCGACTATCGCAGAGTGGGTCCCCACGGGCCGACCTTTAGAGGTGGCGTGGTGGACACGAGTGTTGATTACTACGAGGGCCGCTTCAGTGGGAGTGTAGAGCCCTCGACCGGATATTCATCGGGTAGCCGGGTCACCGACCGGTGAACCGATGGGTCAACGCAGGGACGTGAGTTCTCGACGGCTCGAACCTAGCAGCTGCCACGGCCAAGGGTTTAGAGAGTTTTCTGCACCATGTTATCGTCGGGTGAGTGTTGGGTATCGCTTTATTTTTGAATTTGAGATTTATGTTATATTTTTGAATTGTGATGAGACCGTATCTCACAAAATTTGTGTTTTCTCGAGAAAATCAAATCTGATGCTGATTTATGTCGAATTTATGTTTCAAGAGTTCTTTAAAGATTGTATTTTTGCTAAAATTCAGTATTTTGAAAAAGTTGGAAAAATTATTTGAGAAGTTGGTATTTATATACTATATATATACGTGATTTAAGTATTTGAAATTATTAAGCCACTCACCCGACCAACCGAATGTGTCTGTAGTCGCAGGAGCGGGACCCTAGAGATCACCCTGATCGACTATAGAGCTAGTCAGGTTGAGTCCAGGATTGCAGTGGGTCCTTCTTCCTTTCTTTTATTTATTGTTGTTGATGATCTCTGTAGCGGTTGTACCCGCAAATTTGAGTTATCATGATTCATGATATTTATGTATTTGAACCTCGTAGTTGGTGTAAAGTTGTAAATCGTGATTTGTAGGTCCGATTTTGTTTAAAAGCAGGGTGTCGGGCTTTCAGTTAAAAGGGAATTTTTAACCGACGGTGCCACATTTACCCTCAGTAGAAGGGAGTGGGTGTGACATCTTTTGCATCGAGTCATGAGGTTGAGATATCCCGGTTTGGTAGAGATCACGGGTTGTGATCCGAGCCTAAGTTTAGAAGTCGTGTCTAGACTTAAAGGTTTAGTAGTGATTAGCATGAGAAAGTTAAGGGCCCAATAGAAGTATTTAGAGTCTCCAATCGGGTTAAAACCCTAAGTTGCATGTTGATTGAGGACTCGATAGTAGGTTTTGACATTTGAGACAAAGAGTCGAGTAGTGTCATCGTAATCGTGGATCATGGGTCGAGATATTTGACTGAATTGTTTTTTTATCCAAAAATGAGTTGACTTGAAGATGCCAAGAAAGTGTGTTTGGCATGTTGTTTGTTGACTGATATATAGTGATTT
>NC_052485.1:13693906-13750808 GCF_009730915.1 Dioscorea cayenensis subsp. rotundata | reverse complement strand
GTAGAATCTATCTATAGATATGACTCTTTGCAGGAAATAAAATCACTTCAAGAACTCCACCAGCAGAATACTTCAAAATAAGCAGAAAAGTTTTAAGTAATAAAATTTCAAAAAAGCATGAAATAAAATTTCTAATTTATGTACACAACCTGAACCTTTCCATGGCCGTCTTTTCACTTTTCCAAGGAATGGTGAGCGCCACACATGCTTTTCTCCATTGCCATATAAAATAGTCCAACACCATCCATGACTTTCTCCATTGCCATTTCATACAACAGATCCAAAGAACCTCTTTAGAATCCAAATAAACTATATATATATATATATATATATAAGCCTCCTTAGAGGTCATTAGATCAACATCTAACCACTCATCTAAATCCCAATTCCACCTGTTCTCTTTTTTTTCACTTTTCATCTTTTCTACAAAAAATTCTACAAATGTCTGTTCTCTCTTTTATACTTCTCATCTGTTCTGCAGAAATTCTACAAATGTCCATCTGCAGAGGAAGCATTATATATATATATATATATATATATATATATATATATATATATCTTACTTAATTTATGTTTTAAATTAATGATGAGATCTAAACACAAAATTCAACAACAAAGAGAACACCTAACAAGCCCATTCTCATTACACTCAGGACACCTACACCAAAACCCACCATCATCATCATCATCATCCTCCACAAACGCTTTACAACTCCCTGAACACCTCCCACACAACACAAACCTCACTTCTCCACACTCGTCACTTTTCATCCAAACACTCATTCCCTCCACAACATGTCACTTTTCATCCAAACACTCATCCAACACATCATCATCATCATCCGCATCACTAACACATTAATCAATAAATCCCCATCCCACGCCCACATAAAAACAACTAAAAAAATCCAAGGAACAAATAATGGAAACCCAAAGACTTTGATCACCTTCACAAAAGGAACTAATTGATCATCACCAACGCTCACACAAACCCACGCCCTACCACGATGATCATCATCTCAAGTCTCCGGTCTTGATCTTCACCACCCATTGCAGTCCTCACCGAGCACCTCACAGACATCACCCACCTCTGCAGGTCCTCTCCGAGCACCTCACAGACATCAGTGGTCCTCTCCAGCCTCACACACCCAAATAAATCCCCAAATAAATCCCCATCCCCAAATTATAATAATAATAATAATAATAATAATAATAATAATAATAACTCAAATCCAATGAGCTTCTGAACAACTCAAACCCACTCCGAATAAATCCTCAAATTAAATCCCCATCTCCAAATAATAATAAAAATAATACAAGTCAAATCCACAGAACTTCATAACCCACATCACTAACACATTACCTCAATAAATCCCCAAATAAATCCCACCATGGAAAAGAGCCCTACTAACACACACACTCACACACGGAACAACTTCAGAACCCATGAATGTGTGCTCTCTTGCTCTCTGCCTGCCTTTTTTTAGAGAGGTTGGTTGGGATTGTGGGGTAGTAAATGAACGGTGGAGATTAATAATAATTGATCACATTAAGATTCATCATTTCATTACAATTTACAAATCCAAAGGACTAATAAAAGATTGATTTTTTTTATTCTTCACATTGGGCATAAACAGAAAAGAAGCATTGTTTTGAGTGTAGTGTAGGAACAACACCAAAATTTAAACACATAAAAGGACTCTCATCTCCCTCCACATCGATTAAAAACAATTTGAAGACTAAAAATGTAGACTCTGGAAGAGCTTTTAACCTTAAGTTTGGATTGCATTAATGTTAAAGTCCATATTAATATATGTTTGGATTATAAGCAATTGGGTATGAATTATGAGACATATACAGCAAAAGTATCATTAATTCTCTAAAATTATCACCCAATTTCTTGTGTGATCAGTTCACAATAAGGAATCATGTGAACTTAATTGTGTAAGATAAGCTAAATATAATCAGAGTTCTTTTTTATGAATGAAAATATAACTGATTGCAACCAAATGATTATACTGATGATCAATCAGAAATTAAATCACAAACTTCTAATTCATTGCTGATAATTTGACTTGGTTTTTGTAATTTGAATAATGGTATGAAGAATATATTTATATATATAGCATTCATAGTCCATAAAGCAAGATGAATATCATTACAAGACTTTTTTGCAAATAAATTTTCCAGCATATATTTATTGTATTCTCAGAATTTACAAGTGTTTGAGAAAGAAATCGGTGAAGTTTTTCAAGATATGCGACCAATCAACATTTCCTCTTCCAAAGAATCCTTGTAAGTCGGTGACTCTTCAATGACATCCTACTCTTCCCGGTTCACTACATCGGAGATGGCAAAAACATTAAAAGTTACTGAGAAATAAATTCCTGCGTCAAAGAAAACTGACAGAACTAAAAGCAAACCAAAATAAATTCCTCTGCCACTAAATAACATGCAGAAAAAAAAAATAGAGAATTGTAACAAGGAGAATATTTACATACCTTTGTTGGGACGCAGTGGTTAACCTGGTCCATAGTCCTACATCGCCTGTGAGAGCCAATCTCCCTAGCCTTATATATCCTAAGCTAATCCTTCCCTCTAACTGCAGTTATGGAGAAGTTAGGGTGGTGGGTCCCTCATGATTAACATGGTATCGAGCTCTCTGTTCCGATCGGCCGTGACTAGGATCTTGGGTCCCACATCCGCTGTGGGCCCAGGGGGGGTGTTGTGACGCAGTGGTTAACCTGGTCCATAGTCCCACATCGCCTGTGAGAGCCAATCTCCCTAGCCTTATATATCCTAAGCTAATCCTTCCCTCTAACTGCAGTTATGGAGAAGTTAGGGTGGTGGGTCCCTGTATTAACAACCTTCACCTCCACGACACTTCTTCCAGAGTTCATGCTTATTTTTTTAACGGGCCTCAAAAAATTAATTGGGAGTCTCAATAGTCCAAGAAAAATTTCCAAAAATGTCAACTAAAAATATGCAATCCCGAGTAAAAAGAATAAGTTTCACTCCTATTTATGGTTCCTCCCATGTATACGCGTTCGATCCCTTCCCACTTCACTTTTTCTTGACTCGGATTAAGTTATGCAAACAAAAAAACTTATTAGACAATGAGGTAGCTTTCACAATGAGGTCGGTAGCTTTTCACATCCCCTAAGGTAGCCCTTTCTCCCAGGAAAATTAACAACTACACATTGACGCTGCATACTATCGAATCACTCAAGAGTAGATTTCACACATCAAAAAAGGTAGCTCTTTTACGCCCATCGAGCGGTAGCTTTCACACATCCCCACGAGGTAGCCCTTTCTCAACTTAATCATCATAAACACTATCTGATCACAAGAGCGGCTTTCACACAATAAGGGTGGTAGCTATTTCCGCCCTAAGAACAGATGAGCTTTTCACACATCTCTTGAGGTAGCCCTCACTCCAGGTAAATCATCAAGCACATAATCCTCAAGCATAGTGTCTATTTACCTTAGAGCGGCTTTCACACTATAAGGGTGGTAGCTCTTTCCTCCCTTTTGTTGATTAGGAATAATCTATCTAGCTTCAACATCAGCCACAAAGATCTATATCAATTTGGATATTCCTGAGACAAAAGCAATACAACAACACTAAGCATATCATTTACAATAGAAGCTGCTCTATATTATCATTATTAGTACTTTAACATGTTACATGATATTTATTATTTAATGCCAATGCAGACAAAAGCTTGGAGAAGCACTGGTGCAATTACTAGCTTTTTCAAGTCAAATTCCAAATATGTAACAAGGAATGCAAGAAGCTAAATATGCTACAATTGCTCAACTGTTGCAATTTTCACCTACAACAATTGGTGTAAGTAAACCAAATTTAATCAAATTTCAAAAACCACAAAGCAAAAGATAATTTAGGAAATTAATACAATTGAGCTGAAACTACCAATATGCCTATTCCATACAGAACACACTATTTACATGTGATGCTTGGATAGAGCAAATCGATATTTCAAATGGTTGGTTCTTTTATTCTTGCAATATATGCAAAAAAGTCATGATTGAAATAGAAAATGGTGAGCTTGCTTGCTATGACCATGGCCAAGGAATTCCAAAGTTGACGTAAGTGTTGCAAACACTAATATATATATAGTTCTTACATTATTAATTAACATATATATATATATATATTGCCCTGTCCTTTTACAAGTTACGACTGCGGATGATAATTAAAGATGAAACTGCTGATATGTTACAGCTTTCGACAAACAAGCTGAATTAATGATAAATCTTAATGTGGATTTTTTGCAAGCTATTGAAGAAATATCACAGACAATAGTTCCAGAGAAAATAGCTGCTATAGTGAAGAAAAAATTTACCTATACTATTGGCCTGCCTCCAAAAGCGATTAAAGATGATATCTTGACTTACAGAATTTACAGAACAAAGCCAATTCAACTAGAAGGCCAAAGTTCTACCCAAACACGAAAAGTACAACTAGCATTTACTCAATCCCCTATGGAAGATAAATCAGAGAATACAGAAACAAAACCCCAAAATGACACAAATGACACACTTGAATCCTTTATACAAGTTGGCCTTCTACAAGATCTAGCTTTAGTAGAATCTCCATCTAAGAAACAGAGAAGGTAAGAGTCTGAGAACACAAAAAAAAAAAAAACAATAACTAAATTTTGTTATAAATAATGGCAAAACTAATGCATATTATGACACAGGGGAAAGGAGAAGATTGAATGAAAAAACATTGAAGACATGAACAACAAGAAACTCCGCATGAAAATTGGCAAAGCACAAGAAGCACATACATCTTCTATGAAAAAATGTTAATGTAGCCTGTAATGTTAGTGTAGCCTGTAATGTTTAATTGTTCTTGAAATGTTCATTTTGTTGTAAAGCTTTGAAGTTTGCAAATTATATGTGTTTAAATAATGTGTATGTTAGTGTAGCCTGTAATGTTTAATTGTTCTTGAAATGTTCATTTTGTTGTAAAGCTTTACAATGTGGATATAGTTACAAAGATTGTATTTATGGTGAAATAATGTATTCTATTGATCATGTTAGTTGGTTATAGTCTGTAGTTTTAGAAAATTAGATTTAAATATTGAATTAGTGATAAACCTTTTGCATCTATGAAGCCAGACATCGATGATATCTTCATGAAACTGAGGTAAAGAGTGCAACTTCTTTACATCTATTCCTTTATATCTCTGTATCAGCTCACCACCGTGATCCTACTGGATTCTCCTTTCTCCGTCCACTCAATCGCGTTCTCGATGAAATTAGGTATCAAGTGTTCTCCATTTTTAATTCCTTTCTTGGATTCTTATCTCTGAGTCATATAGTTTCAGATAGTATATGAAGAATCCTTTCCCATCTTCGATTCCCAATCTTGTGAGATGTAGTTCTTGATCTTAAAGTTTCTCTCCATCTGCGTGGATTATATTAATTACAGAAATCATCGAGGTATGAGTACATATTTAGATGATATTCAGTATTTTTTCTGAGAGTATGGATCTTTTGCAAGAACTGTAAGAAGCTTTTTAATGGAAAATAAAACTTCTAAGAAGGAAAAATAAAAAAAAAACAAGAAAAACATTGTTAATAGATCAGCAATTGGGTTTAAATCATGACAAACTTATAATTGATGGGATTGTATTAATCCAAACAGATAAATTTAGGAGATGATTCCAATTCCACAATGTATTTTCATTCTTATCAGCTTTATAATAATTAATTGATTAATTAATTATTGAAATCATGACAAACTTATAATTGATGGAATTGTATCAATCCAAACAGATAAATTCATAAGATGATTCCAATTCCACAATGTATTTTCATTCTTATAAGCTTTGTAATAATTAATTGATTAATTAATTATTGAAACAGTTAAATGTTTCATTCTGTCAAATGGTTTGACATAAACTAAGAATTCCAATTTATGTTTCAATGTTTTGCCTTTTAATTACATTGACTGAATCACAACCACTAAAAATAAAATATTATCATTTCTTTGAAAAAACCTTTGCTATAGCCATTGTTATTTCATTATCCACAATTATTCGTTTAATTCTTTAGTTTTTAAAAATTTAATAATATTATGTTAGAAGTATTTTTAACCGTTGGATACCTATAGAGATGGAGAGATTGACCAAAGAACGTTAGATGTTATGTAAAGAATGGAAACCATGTTGTGCAGATGGACAGCTTGAACAAATAATTGGTTCTATGATAATGACATATAAACCCATGCATAGATTAATAAAATGATTGCTTCCATGATAGAGACATATGATGGAATATGTCTTCATTAAGCTTTAAAATTGTTAGGCAGTGAAGTTTAAATCATCTAATCACATTAATTATTCTAAAATAAAAAATTCCAAACTTAGCCAAATGGTTATCAGAAACACATCTCTATACTATATAACACTCACCATAAGTTATCCAACATAAGCCTTCCTTTCTTTTTGGTTTTTAATTATTTCAAATAAAAGCTTGCAACAAAGGTATGCATTTTTATGTTTAAATTTATCATCCTCATCAAGTTCTTCTACATAAGTTTTTTTTTTTAATTTTTTTATGTTTTTGTGTAAATGATATGGAAAACTAAACCCATCAAATTTTTGTTGATGTTGCATCAACATGATGAACATAAAAGTCAATATATCCTCCATGAAAAATTAACTGTATGGTTCTATGCCTTAAACCTATGCCCCCCCTCCATATATTTTTTATTTGATTACATGTTCCAAATGTTTTAGAATTTTCCCCACCACTATATAACACTGACCAAAATCTAAGTTATCCATCATATGATCTTCTTTCCTTTTACTAATTTATTATTTCAAACAAAATTTCCATCAAAGGTGTGGGTTTTTTGTGTGAAATTTCTCATCCTCATGAAGTTTTTCTATATATGATGTTTTTTATATTGGATAAATAATATGGAAAAATATTGCCATCAAATTTTATTGATGTTGCATCGACATGATAAACATATAAATCAATGTTTTGCTCATGGGAAAAAAATATATCGTTACACGGAGTTAGTCTTTCCCACACCCCAAAATCTCATATTATCCTCCATATTTTTAATTTGATTACATTTTTCAAACATTTTACATTTTCCCCTGTTTCATATTGAGAAAATGGTAGAATGGTTTTATTCTTTTATTAAATCTATATATATGTAAAAGTTGTGCCATATCTTAGTTGGTAAGATATATATATTATTCTAATGAAATTGACAAAGCTAAAGATATGGAGTCATAAACAAATATTTCCTTTGTCTCTAATATTTCGTTTTTAAGGGAACTTACTAGAATTTTATACCAATACATTTGCAGAGCACTTGGGATGCCAACGGTACATCAACATTCAAAAAAAGCCAATTTATTACCTACAATTAACAAAGTTGTAGCTAAAGTCAATCGAAAGAAACATATGAAGATCCTTAAAAGTAGGAGATCATATTTTAGCACTTATACAAAGCATATCAATCCTACTATAACTACTGATAGAGCAAGAACAAGGAATATTGAAACAAACATACTCCATGACAATGATGAGGTTGAAACTATCAGCACACCATGATTAAGTTCTGATGAAGTTCATAAAGCTTCGACAAGCAAAACTTATGCCAATATTCAAAAGATTACAATGGCTACTCAACACAAAAGTAAGTATGATTCTGCTTTTACACACTTATGCTTAACGTTTGATATTCAAAATTTTACAATTATTGATAATTCTTAGTTGTTTTTTTAGCACCAAAGGCAAAACATACACTTCGAAAAATAAACAAAGCTAATAATATTCCTATAGCATATTCGTTTAAAAAAAAACTTTCTCATTCATGTGAATCACCTGTAATTTACTAACACTGTTATATAATTTGTTTTCAAATTTAATACCTGATTTTTGTGTTAGTAATATTAATATTGATCGTATTGAAATAATAATAATCAATCCACAATTTGTATTTCCAAAATTCCGAATATATAAATTCAAACCATCTCAAAAACTTATATAAAATGTTCTCTCTCCCTCTGTCTCTCCCTATATGTATATATATATATATATATATATAGTATATATACAAATAATATCATACCTTTAAAAAAACCATTATTAGATAAATATCATCCCTCTAAACTTTTATTTAGTAAACATAAGTCATCGTAGACTAATATATATTATTGTGGGAAAAAATATAAGCTCTAATTTTATAATCCCCTTTGCACAACTGCAGGAACATGTTTTGAACCATCATATTTCAATGGGCCTCAATTTATATGTGAATTCTGTAATGCAGCAATGTGGTATGATGAAAGAATTGATGTTTCAAAACATACTTCCAACCCTAAATTTAACATGTGTTGTAAACAAGGTCTTATTTCTCTACCAAAACTCAAAATAACACCCTCATTTTTGAAAGAATTACTTGACGCAGATGTTGGAACAAAAAGTTCGAAATTTAAAGAACAAATCAGAATTTATAACTCACTCTTTCAATTTACAACAATTGGTGGGGTTGTTGACAACAGTCTAAATCAAACAACTGGACCATACGTTTTTAAATTATCAGGACAAAACTATCACAGATTAGGATCATTATTACCAACAATTGGAGAAAAACCAAAATTTGCTCAACTTTATATGGTCGAATCAGATGTAGAACTAGCTTATAGATTGTCATGTTTTGAGACAATAGAAGATAGGCAAGGATTAGACAAAGAAATAGTATGTGGATTAACAAATATGTTAAATGAATGCAATGAAATAGCAAAAGTTTTTAGATCAGCTAAAGAGTTACATGAACCATTTAAGGAATTACCAATCAAAATTAGGTTTCTCGCAACTCGAGGGACAAACCCCCACAATTATACATTGCCATCAACCCCAGAAATAGCTGCTTTAATAATTGGTGACTTTGGAATTGGAGAGTATGGAAGAGATATTATTGTTGGTTTCATCGAGACAAGTTGAAAAGAATTAGTGACTTGTGCTCTTTTATGGCACTAAATATCATTATTATTTCCATATGGTAGAGGATTGTTTTTCATTTTGATCATACCATATAAAGAATCTCAAACCCATGACAAATTAGGAAGGTTGTATCTAACAATGCGAGAATACTATGCTTTACTTGATTCAACAAGAGATATGGAGACCAACACTTTACTAAGAGGAGGAAGGCTTTTTCAACAATTTATAGTAGATTGTTATGCAATAATTGAAGAAGCAAGATTAAGATACATAAGAGATCACCACAACACTAAGAGCGTGATATGTACAAAGCGTAGAGATGCGATGAATCAAGAAGATGTCTACGTCAAATTTGGATCGTTTAGAATGATGTATACTACGCAAAGTTTTATCGTGGACCAAGATATATGTTAGAAATATCGGGATGCAATGGCAGATTTTGCGATATTATGGCTACCAAACCTTTTTAGTTACATGCAATCCTCGATGGCCAGAAATAATTGATGTATTAAGAAACGTTAAAGGACAACGTCCAGAAGAAAGACCTGACATAGTATCCAAAGTCTTCCACATAAAATTAAGACATTTCATCGATGATTTAACGAAGAAAAGACATTTTGGCAATGCAAAAGCAGGTAAGAATTTTTTGCTACTACTAATTTCTTCTGCTTTAAATCCCTTTTGATTAATACCTTCTATTACAATTTATTTAACAAGTGTGCTAATAACATTTTAAGATCATATAAATAAATAAATCACAATTCTTTTGTTTTAAAAAAATATAATTGTACTACAACATCATTCATAATCAAATGCTTAAAAAATTTACTCAATCAAACAAATTCAGTTTCTGTTATAATAATATCATCTTATCTTTTCTTCTTCCTAAATGACAATTATGTAATAGGATTTTCTTAGTATGGTCGATCGAATTCACAAAATAATAATGCCTTCATAACTAACGATTACTAACCAATTATTCATGAATTCTTTGAAAAAAAAAACTACCAATGACTTTAAAATAACTAATGCCAATTATGCTACAATAGGTTTTAAAACCCAAAGAAATACACTTTTATTCTAAACAATGTTTTTTTTTGTTTATTATGTTGTGTACACAGTGGAATTTTAAAAAACGAGGGTTACCACACGTCCATGTTTTGCTATGGCTGCAAAGGGAAAATTCATTCATGATTCCAGCTGAGATTGACAGCATAGTGTCAGCTGAACTTCCTAATAAAGAAATTGACACTATAGGTTATAAAGTCATTACCTCATTTATGCTGCATGGCCCTTGTGGTACAGCAAATTTACAAGTACCATGCATGGTAAATGGAAAATGCAAAAAAAATTTATCTTAAGCAATTCAGAACTTCAACAACAATAGATGAAGATGGATTCCCTCAATATCGGAGAAAAGATACATCAATAACAGCAATACAAAAAAACATTGAACTAGATAATCACTTTGTCATACTACATAATGTTGACCTAATAATTCGATATCAATCTCATATCAATGTAGAGATTTGTAACAGAACAAGAGCAGTGAAATACCTTTTCAAATACATAAGTTAAGGTCCTGATAGAGTGAAATCTGTGTTTGAAACTTCAACATCAAACAAAATAGACAAGGCCCAAATCTATCTAGATTGTAGATATCTATCTGGTTATGAAAGTTGTTGGAGACTTTTTGAATTCCCAATCCACCATAGAGAACCTTCTGTCCAACGACTTCTAATACACTTACCTGAAGAGCACAATATTTATTTTAGTGATAAACAAACAATTCATGTTATTGTAAGTATACCAGATATTGAAAAAAAAATGATGTTTACAGAATGGATGCTTACTAATCAAATTGATGATAGAGGAAAGATGCTTTTATATGCTGATTTCCCAATCGAATTTACTTGGGACAAGAAACAAAATAAATGGCATTTTAAAATGGGTGGTAAAACAATTGGTAGAATAATTCATGTGCATCCAGCATTAGGAGAATTATATTTTCTAAGATTATTATTAAATGAAATCAAAGGACCAAAAACATATGATGATCTATGAACAATCGATGGTATTACGTATCAGACTTATAGAGAGGCTTGCTTTACTTTTGGTCTATTAGGTGATGACAATGAATGGTCAAATGCTTTGATACAAGTTGCTCAATGGGCAACTGCCGTTGAATTGCAGCAACTTTTTGTAACAATAATCTTATTTTGTGAAGTAGGAGACAAAAAAACCTTTTTCTAAAAAATTGGCATCTCTTAGCAGAAGACATATAATACAGACTCCGAAAATTTTTTCATAAACGTAATTATAAAATTCCAGATGAATATCTGAAAAATTATTTGTTAGTAGCTCTTTAAGACATCCTTCACAAACACTCTTTATCACTCCAAGATAATGATTTGCCTATGCCCCAATCTGTTAACATAAGCTCCTTATCTAATCAATTATTCCAAGAAGAAATGAGTTATAACATCAACCAGCTTCAAAAGGATCATTTATCTATGTTAGGTAAATTAAATCAAGAACAATTAATAATTTACAACAAAATCCTAGAAGCGACCAATATTGGTGAAGGAGGTATGTTTTTTGTATATGGGTATGGTGGAACTGGGAAAACTTTCTTACGGAATACTATCATAAGCAGAATATGTTCCGAAGGGAAAATTGTTCTTGCTATAGCATCATCAGGGATTGCATCGCTATTATTACCTAGAAGTAGAATGACCCACTCTCGATTTAAGATTCTAGTCAATATTGACGAATGTTCGACATGTCAAATTAATAAACAAACTCAATTAGCACAATTAATAGAGCAAACTACTCTTATTGTATGGGATAAAGCACCCATGATTCATAGACACTGTCTTGAAGCTTTAAGCAAAACTTTGCAAGATATTCTATCAGATACAAATCTAGAAGGAATTATAAAACCTTTTGGAGGCAAAATAGTTATTCTAGGAATTATAAAACTTTACCCGTTATTCAACATTGAACTATATCAGATATTATTAATGCAGCTATTACTCATTCGCACTTATGGAAACACTGCAAAATATTTAAACTTCAAACAAATATGAGACTTCAACAAAACAACCTTGATGAAGTAGCCAAATACCAACTACAGGCCTTTGCAGATTGGTTATTAAAAATAGGTGACGGTAAAGTTCCATCTGTTGACAGTAATGATGATGAGGAAGGTGATTGTATAGAAATTCCACAAGAATTCTTAATACAAAGTCCAAGAGATCCAATTGAAGCAATTACTGATGCTATCTATCAACAATTTGATATTAATTATACAGATGCAAATTATCTTAGATAAAGAGCTATTATCACAACATACAATGACACTGTTGACACAATAAATGAAGTAATGATCAAAAGAATAAAAACTTCTGAAAAAACTTATTTAAGCTCAGATTATATCTCAAAATCTTCAACAAGTGCTGAAGCTCATGAATCATTATACTCAATTGAATTTCTCAATACACTAAAGCTCACAGGAATACCGAACCATGAACTAACTTTAAAATAGGTTGTGTCATTATGTTAATAAGAAATATAAGCCAAGCAAATGGACTTTGTAATGGAACTAGATTAATAGTTACACAACTTTGTCCAAATATTATAGAAGCAAGAATAATTTCAGGTTCTAATATAGGTGAAAAAGTTTATATACCTAGAATCATTATGTTTATGCAAAATACTAAACGGCCTTTCATAATGTGTAGGAAACAATTCCCTATTAGACTTTCATATGTAATGACTATAAATAAAAGTCAAGGACAAACACTAGACTTAGTTGGCCTATATTAACCAAGACTTGTCTTTTCACATGGACAACTTTATGTTGCTTTGTCAAGAGAAGACTAGGAATGTTGTATATAGAGAAATTTTTTATAACATCTAAAATGTGCTATTATTTGTAATGGATTATTTAGAGTCTGTTCTCTTTTAGGAGGATTGCAATACACATTTTCAAAATGAAAATATATGGAAAATTAAAGAAATTATTGCAGAAAATCATGTTACAGTTCCAGAGTCCATTATGGATATATGAAAAAACATTACTCACTCCCTATAATAACGTCATATTATTGCAAATGTATAACTATACAATTATTAAGATGAACAAAAAACTAGATATGATAGAAAATTAGAAAGATCATTTTGTAATCTAATATAGATCTTCCCCCAATTACTAAATTATGTATTATCATGAATAACAACCATCTAATAACCATAATAAAGTCTTTAACCAAATTAGCTGAAAATATAAATATAATATATGTGTGTGTGTGTTTGTGTGAAATACAATTGTTAAAATAAAAACTAAATATGGTCTTCTTCTTAAACAACTAATCAATAACAAAATCCTTGATATCAAAATAAATAAATTACTAAACAAATAAAGAAATCATAACAATATCATTTAAGCCATTGTTTCAAAATATCATTACATATAGAATTCATTCAAGAAAACACCCATATAAGACTACATTATATGCACAAACAACTTAAAAAAACAGCCCAAACAATTAAACAAACATTACAAAAGTTTTGTAAACAAATTAAATTCATATTTCAATCTACAAAGTTGGCTGCAAAACTCTCTCACTAATTCATCTTCACATAACCATTCATTAGAAATTATATCATTGCTTTTCCAACCGAACAAGTAATTTTGACATTCCATTCCTATGTTGTAATCCATTTACTATCAAAACTCCATACTATATCTCTAAACAATTTTGTTATAGCATGTCTACAGTTAATAATTGTATGATTACCAGATTTTGCACTTGCTAATGCTCTTAAAATAATATCAACTCTTCCATCAGAAACCATGTTAAGCATTTCCATGGCAGAATGACGTGTTTCTTGATTTTTGTACAAAAGAATCCCCCCTACATAGCTAGCAAGTAAATGACCTTTAACATTGCATTTGTGAGATGTTGGATGCCTAAATCCATTTTCAACTGAATACATTCGATCTGAAAAAATACAATATTACAATTATAACTTATCTAACACGAAAAAAATGAATGATAAGTTTTTCACCAATCCAAGCACCAAAAGAACAGACAAATTGTCTCTCCGGGCACAATTTTGAAAAAAATAATGTACTCCTTCATGTCAAGCCACCATAAATTATCAACTCGCATAAACTGACCAACTTTGCGGCTTTTCAATGCTGCATAAAAACTTTTACAACTGCAAATATATATATATATATATATATATATATGTATTCATAATGCAAAGAAACAACAATCAGCTTAATGCTATGAATAATCAATGACATTACCAAGTGCGTAACATTTTCAGATCATGAAGAGATCTAGAAGATGTTGAAGCGATATATGCAATGACTTCTTCGATAATATCTTGAGGGATAACTTCAAGAAAATAGTTACAAGACTTCTCTCCCATTCTAACATAATAAAAATAATGATCGTTAAGAATTTGAGAAAACAAATAGAAGACAAAGGAAAAAAAACATTGGAGGAAAATACATAAATAAAACAAAAAAATAAACCTACATAATGAAAAAAAAATGTTGTAACAAACTAGAGAAGAAAGATTATCACAAAACTCCCAGTCTAAGTTGTTAGAAATGGATGTATATATAAAAAAACAAAATATATATATATATATACACAAAGAAAATAACACATAAGAATTTGAGATATGTATGTTTTGATGGAAAATGACATGACTATAAATGAATAACCCCAACACAAAACAATAATATTTGCCAACTAACGGTTTGCCAAAATAAAAGACACAAACATTTAGATATACAAACATTTAGATATATATATATATATATATTGAAAGAATCAAAATCAAATCTTATCTTCTTAAACAAGAAACAATAAAATCCTTGATATCATAAGTAAAGTGATGTGGAACAAGGACATCAAATATATCATAGAGAAAGATCACGTGTGACAGATGTAATTATACTATATAATTTATGTTTAGTACGTCCTTTAGTTATTACATGAAAATAAGAAGACAAAATCTTATAAAACCCAAAAAACCAAAGGCCTTATGCCATTAATAATCAACAATGATTTTAGACACTATTGTTAAACCGAAGGAAGGCAAGATTTGATGAAAGAAGACCCATATGAACAATAATGCAATTCCCTTAATAATATCTACCTCAATTCAAGTATTAGCTTATACAAATAATGACTTCCATGGTTGTGTGTTTTAATTCAAATTTTTAATTATTTGTTATTTACCTCTTTCTCTTTTGTTGTTTTACTAATTTTTATTATTGGTCGTACATATAAAACAAAAGTTTTTAAAAAAATGTTGGCCATACACATACCCATAAAAACCAAAGCATGACTAACATTTGTCACAACTCCCAGTCTTCACTTGATCTCAAGATACATTTGAAAAAAAAAACAAAATACTTGATTACTAACTACCAACATAAATAAATCATAGAAAACCCTAAAATTGAAGAGATATTCATCTTTAAATATATTTGTTTGAACTATATACTAAAGTTTAATAGAAACATATAGAGAATGAAACCTTTAAAAAAGAAGAAGATAGAATGTTAGAGAGAAAGAGAGACAGAGAAAGAAAGAGATATGATAATGATGACAGATAGAGCAGAGAGCACAATTAAGACAACGTGGAATGATTATTTCACAAATGTTGATTAACAATGCTCTCTCTCTCTTCTGTCATCTCCTCCATCTTCATCATCTCTTCATCATACTCTCACGGTTTATATACATGCATTGTTCAAATCAAAAGCATATAATATATATATATATATCTTAATTCTATCCCCCAAAACAACTATTCCTCAAGAGTTTGTCTTTCTTGAACATTTGATCGTCCCTTATTGATTGAGTGTTTTGTCTTTTTCATAAGTTTGATAAAATAAAGCACATTGAACTTTGGCAACTTATGCTTGATTGAGTGTTTTGTCTTTTTCTATTATCTATCCTACACATAATGTTTCCGCATAAGTTTTAATGTTTCCACTTAAGTTTCAATATTTTTCTCTTAACTATAAATGTTTCCACTTAAGTTATAAAATTTCCGCTTAGTTTACAATGTTACGGTCAATTTTGCGTGCTTTGATCCGGTAAGACTTATGTTTAGAATAACGATGTGTCATACACCACTCGGGCGCATGTCTACTCTCTGTTGGAAGGGAAGGAAATGGTCGCAGATGATGTGATGGACGTATATGTATTGATAATCATGGAACAGATGAATAACGAACCGTACCCTTACAATGTACGCGCAGCAATCACCCGATCACTTGCTCTTTTGATGCCCTCATCAGAGCACACAGGAGACGAGTCATTGCTCATGATGGCTGATGCTATACGCCGGTTTGCAGATGTCGACGTCATCTTGATGCCTATTATACTTCATGGTCACTTCCATCTCCTCGTACTCGATAAAGTGAAGAAGGAATATATTCATTATTCCTCGTCCGTCAGTCTGAAATATGATCAAGATGCCATCCACATGGTAAACAATATTTTCATACGTTAAATCTATTTCTATTTTCGTCGCCGTTTGGCTTGACCGATGCATGTTTTGTTGACAGCAGGAACTATTTGATAGATGTTTAGTAATCGAATTTGGTGATAACGCAACGGAAGCTTACCCTCTCAAACACGAACGGAATTGCCCACGGTAAAAGCCGGGTATAGTCGATTGTCCAGTCTATGTCATGCATTTCATAGAGCAAATACTCGCTGGCGAGAAACTAAAACATCCCCAGAGGGACATTCCACACTTGCGTCTAGGTTTTGCGGCTCGCATATTGATGGATGGCATTGCTCGTGGTCGCCGAACTTCTGGAGAATCAAAGAACTATTAGGATATGTTTAACAATACGTTCTTATTAACTTGACTTTTCTTCTAGTTTGAGTTCTGGACATGTACTTATTTGCATATCACTCTGATGCTTTGAACAAGAGTTGTTTGTCATGCACATATATGCTTGTCTACTTAAACAGAATCGTTCTTAGTTAAAATTAGTTCATACTGCTTAAATGTCGCGCATACTGCTTAAATTTCGTTCATACTGGTTAAAATTAGTACATACTAGTTAAAATTAGTTGTTTTCACTTAAAATTAAAACATACCGCTTTTGTTGTGGCAAGCTGCACGTAAATAACATCATGTAGTCGATCAGCTATCGATGCATTACAGGATCTACGGTTATGACCAGCATCATGGCAATGACTACATTGTAATTCGTGGATGATTGATGCTTGTGACTCTAGACGCTTCCGTCTTGGCCGACCAACTGGCTTCTTGGTGATTGGAGGGCGCACAAGTAGTTCGTGGTTGATATCATCTGGTTTGTCATTATCTGGTACTGAGAATATGGCTTCTGCATATGCTTATCGGTAAGAGTCCACTGTGAAGTAGTCATCGACATATCGATGAATATTTGTGTCTGTCTATAGTATTGCCGCACATACATGTTTGCATGGAATGCCATATACCTGTCACGTACGACATGAGCATGTCTGAGCGTTCAAACTGATGCAGTAGTTCTTCTGGTCAACCACTTCAAAATGGTCACCGTCGGAACGGCCGACCAGTAGGTTGCGAGACTCTTCAACAAGTTCCTCAATCTTTCGATGTATGACAGGACATAGACGTCTCTCCCATCTGTGAGATTGTTCATGTCGATGACACAACATGCCTATCAGCTTAAACCTTTGTACAAAAGACAAGTCATGAAATAATAAGCGGAAATATTAAAACTTAATCGGAAAAAATATAATTTAATCGTAAACGATGTAACTTAAGCGGTAACAATTAAACTTAAGCGAAATATTTGAAACTTAATTAGAAAATTATAATTTAATCATAAACAATGCAAGTTAAGCGAGAAATTTTAATATTAAGTGATAAAAATTAAACATACGCGAAAAAATTCAAACTTAATAGGAAAAGTTATAATTTAATCGTAAACTATTTATATTAAGCGGAAACAATTAATATTAAGCGAAATAAAATGGTGCGTACCTTATCGAGTCTACCATGTTTGTGACAGGGAGATGGCGTGCCTCTTTTATCCATGCATTAAACGACTCTGCCACGTTTGAGTACATCTCTCCCCATCTCTCACCTTTGAACATGTAGTTCGCCCAGTCCGCTAGATCGGGTTTCTACATCAACCATTGATGTGCATCCACCGATGTGTTTAACAGATCGGCAACAATGTCATCAAATTCTTTTTCAACACATGAAAACACAATTCTCGATAATATAGACTAGCACCTTTCTTTCAGTGACTTGCCAAGTCTGGCATTTGCTTTCATGAAGTTTGCTTCCAAGTGGCGCAAACAATATGCATGCGGTGAGGAAGGGAATACCTTTGCGACAGCATTGATAAGGCCCTTGGACCTATCAGATATAATTGTAATAAGTTTCACATATTCGTCATCATCGTATATAGTATCTCCAAGCTTTGACAAGAACCATGTCCAGTTCGCATCCGTTTCATTATCTACGATTGCAAATGCCATATGAAAGAAACCATCGTTCCCATCTTTTCCCGTTGAACCTAAGAAAGTGCCCCCGTATTTACCGAGCAAGTGAGTTCCATCTAGGTACAGCAATGGCCTGCATCCTGTCTTGAAACCAATGACACATGCTTTGAAGGCAAAAAACGCACTCTTGAAACGGGGACCGTCATTCTCTACGATAGCAACCCTACCAGGGTTTGTCATTAACACCTTCTTCGCGTACCACATCAATAAATCATAGCTCGCCACCTCACTCCCATGGAGAACCTCCTTGGCGACCTCTTTCCCTAACCAAGCTTTTTTATAGGATAAATAGACACCGTGGTCTCGCAACACATCACGCTGAATGTCAATAGCCCTCTACAGGGGACGGTCCTTCGGCTTTTGTATTACACGTGCACTCACCCACTTTTTTTATGCCTTGGGATGTGAGGACGTGCCAATACCGCCACCACACGTGTGTGTGGGATACATCGTCTTGATCCTAAACGTCTGGTGGTTACCTTCCATGGACACGTGAGCACGCCATTCACAACCTTCAGCAGCACACTTGATAGTCACTCTCTGCTCGTCATTCTTGATGAATGTAAAGTTAAAATCGCGTTTGATAGCAGAATTTCTAAGTGCATCCTTAAAATGTTCACTATCAGAAAGCTGATCACCGACTTCCATTGAAACAATCTCATGATCATTTGACGAAGGCAGGATGGATAGAACACCCGCAAGTTGTTAATGCGGTGGAAATGTGGCCCTGTTGAGGGACATACTTTCCGTAAATGAATCGCTGTAGAGTACAAATCGGATAAGTTTAAGTGAAATCATGGCACTTTTATGCTCAATCAAACAACTTTAAATGAAATCGGATAAATTTAAGTTAAATCGGACGAGTTTAAGCGAAATCAAAAAAAAATTTACGCGAAATCGCATAATTGTAAGCGAAATCAAAGAAGTTTAAGCGAAATATAACAATTTTAAGCGAAATCGGACAAGTTTAAGCGAAATAGTTTACTCTTAAGTGGAGGACGGAAATAGTTTAAGCGAAATCGAAAAAAGTTAAGCGAGAACATAAATTATTACGCGTAAATGGGGAAATTTAAGCGGAAATATATAATGTTCACAAAAAAAGAAGGGTTTTGTGGAATTAAAAATTAAAAATAATAATTAAAAAATCAAAATAATGGTTGGAGATAAGGGGGACCGAACCCCGTGCGTCTCGCATCTAAAACAAGGGCTCTTCCATTTAAGCAGAGTTTAAGTGATATCGGTTAATGTTAAGCGAAAACAGAAATTTTTAAGTAGAAACAGACAAATATAAGTTGAAATAGATAATGGTAAATGATATCTCCAGAAATTAACCGGAAAGTGCATACAATAAGTCACTACTCTATATACTATACGAGAAATATAATTTATGAATGAGGACATAATGTAGAAGACTGAAATAAAATGACTACACATCAAGCAAAGAAAGGATATTTACGACGAGAGTGAAGAACACAATGGCATGTCTACAGCATTTGCATCTGCATCAACAATAAGGTCAACGATAGCGCTGTTTAGTATTTGATATATTTGGCACATACACTTAAAGTCAATTTCAAAATCAATGGGACAAATAGTTCGGTTTGCATCGGGTGTGACAAACTTCACTTTCACAGTGCCAATGTCAAGCTCCCATCTTTGACATATCTTATCTAGAATTGACTTCCAAGGAGTCAACGCTGTGAACTGGAGGACTCGGCCCTCCCCCCTATACCTAGCAACTGCGCAAAAGGTATCTATTGGCTACCTGCATGAAGAAAGCATGGTCAACAATTGCATGACCACAAAAAATAAAACTAAAACAAGTGTGGAGAAGCTCACATGAATTGTCTTCCCAGTGAAGAAATACTCAAAGTACAAGAGTGCAAAATAAAACTAGAACAACGGGGAAGAGACAAATCTATCTATCCTGCGTAGATGGAAACAAAAAAAGCAACAAAAAGGATGATGGAAGAAGAAGAAGGCAGCTTGGGTTAAAGAAGCATGTAAAGTTAAAACTGACAACCGTACTATTTTCCAAAAAATTGACAAGACCGGGCGCTAGCTTTCCCTCCAACTAGCAGGGCAAAAATGGAATATTAAATGAAGTTAACTGACGGAGTTACAGCCAGGGACCAAACCGTCAGCAAAATAAAAAAGGAGGGACTGTCTGTCAAATTCAAATGTCAGAGGGACTTTTAGGGAAGTTTGGAAACTTTAAGCGACTAAAAAATAATTTTCCCATTAAAAAAATTAAAAACAGAATTAAAAAAAGAATTAAAAAAAAAAAGAAAATCAAAACTGAAATCAAAAACAGAAATAAAAATAAAATTAAAATTAAAATTAAAATAACGTTACTACAGTGGCGCGCAATATCCTGTGCGCCACTGTAGCAGAATTTTGATTTGGCGCAGGGAATTGCGCTCGATTAGAGCGTCCCTAAGCAAAATCTAATCTTTTGCGCCAAATCAAACGCTTGGTTGGTGATGCCCTGAGAGAGTAGAAACTTATTGGATAGAAAGTCTTTGCAAAACTTTGGAATTTGGAAAGCTTGTACTCCTGAAAACTGAAAACATTTGTGGTGTTACTTGTGCTTATTGGGTGGGTAATCAGAATTTGAATCTGTATTCTATTGATCCTCTCTGTGGAGCCACTTACCTCATATATCGTGGAGAATAGATTGAGGAAGAACTTTGTAAGGATTCATTATTCCATTAGGGTCCACTAACTTCTTCAAATAAGCCATTAGTCTCACCTGAATACATAAGTAGCATACACAACATTAGATAAGTAAATGTCACAAAGTTTGCACCATAAGTTCTCAAACATAAATAATCTTCTATCTAGATATTATAGTGATTGGGAAAAAGAAAAAGAAGTGTTCAATGTACTTTTACATTAAAATGTCACAAAGTTCAATGTTCTAGCACAATACAAAGTGAGCAGGCCAGTGGCACTGATTAGCAAATTTATTTTTCACATGATGTGATAAGAGAAATGTATAGGGCATAATACTAATCTAAAAATTGACTCATTAAATTTTTTTTTTGTAGTGAACTGGTTAAATGACAGATTAATTAGGAACATGCAGTACTGCAGACTATATATCAGGAGTGAAGTAAAGTGGAATTGATGTTCAAACATTCGCCAAAGTTCTACTCATATCCTCATCCAAAGAACCCTTTAAGTAAATTATTTCATCACGTATTCCAAGTAATGGCTGTGACATCCAAAATGTTATACTTAATTAGCAACAATGAAAATGAGGAAGTTTAATAATCCAACATTATTAGGCTAGTAGTATTCACCACATTACAGAGAAGAGGTTAGTTGCTCAAATCCTACACATAATGTAATCTATTATCTATTCTTGAAGAAATAAAAATCAAGGAGAAGGTAATAAACTTATGAAACTATGAGTGTTTTCCTATGCACTGCAATTTATGGATCTTCCTACCTAATGCATATAATTTGTTTTCATGCGCTCAATCACAAACTGTAACTAGTTATTCATATATGAGATTTTGCCAAAGTATTCAATATTTTCTGCCTGATTCTGAAGGTCATCACAACATGCATTTTGGTTGTTTTAACTGCCATGTGCACATGCACCTTAGAAGAAAGAAACACTATCAAAATTAAAATAAATCATATGAATCATCCTCACTTAAATATTTGAATGTAATTATATAAAAGAACTGCTACTATAGGGGTCTTAAAAGCGTTAATTAAAAACTTACACAATTCCGAGCCATTCATAAAATATTTAACCTCTCTAATACGCCAAAAAGACGATGCTTGCTTAATATCCTGAGCTATAACACCATCTGAAATAAGACCTGCTTCCGTAGAATTAACCAGGAAAGTTTCAAGGTTTGTCCTCCACAATGCAATGAAAGCAGCAAACTGGAATAAATTAGCATTTGCTGCCTAAGAAGACGCAAAATATTTAGGTACTTAATTGGGAAAAATAATAATAAATAACAGGTATTTGTGTTTACAAGGCATCACACCTGTGAACCCCGCCCAAAGCTTGATTAGAATAATCAAAGCATATGAGTAAGGTTCAAATCAATATGGCTAAAATCTCATTTCTATATGTTGGCAAAGCAAAGGAAATATTTGTTATTTTTGGAATTCAAAGTCTTTAGATAAACATGCAAATTCTGTGGGCCCCGTTTCGTGTCCATACCCTCCTTGTCCAGCATCTTTTCAACATGAGAACTTTGGATGCCTATCAACTCTTCCCCACTTCTAGCTTTCCATGATGCTTTGTTCCCCATTACCACCGGTTCCTTCTCCTTCAAAAAGTAATGAACAACCTTCTTTCTCCTCTTAATCATACTTCTTGTTGTGATGTTTGGCAAGGCTGGGAGCAAAGGAGAAATTGAAGGAGCTTCAAGGTTGGCCAACTTCACCAAGTAAATGCCCATTTGTGAGTAGTTCGGCTTTCCCATCCTTGCTATTCTTGATCGCCGGCTAATGCTTTGAAGATGGCTGTCTCTTCCCATAATCTTGCCTTCTCTTTCTTCTTTGGTTTGATGTATGTTTAGTTTAGATCATAAGCATGTTTTCTTTTTATACTATTTCCTTGATGATTATATACATGTGTCAAGCTACAACCATTTGTATATAGGTGCATCATTCTATATATATATATATATGTATGTATACATATGTATATATTCATGCATTGGCCTGTAGCCAAATTGATGAGAGATTCTGGTATATTGTTGTTGAATTATACGCTCTCCTTGCTAGTGTTATACTTGGAAATAGGACATTGAAGTCTTGCTTCATGTACTTTGCTCACCATTGTTACTTGTTGATGTTAATACCTAAAACCCTGATTTTCTCTCTTATGTTAAATGTTGGGCTTGCATCTAGAATGTTGGTTGAGCCTTAGTTTAGCACTTCCCCCAAGAGTGAGTTAGTCTCAATTTTAAGCTTGGGGTTAATTGCATGTTCGTCCCTTGCCATAGTTGGCATCCATAATAGCTATCTTGTACTATGACCCACTTGGGACCTTGTATCCATTAGTATCTTTAAATCAAGAATTTGGGAGGTTGTTGATTTTATTATTGCTTGATTATAGGATCTCTTCAAAAGTGTTGATTCTAGTGTTTGAAATCGATGTGAAGTGGGTGTTGGGGAGATATCCAAGTAAGTAATCCACACATATTATTTTGACAAGTTTTAATTGCAAAATTTCTAATATTATTTGATTATATATTTAAATATCCCAAGAGTGGGAGCCTGCAACTATTTGGTTTAAAGGATTATTTTATCATTTTTGGATTTTAAATTTTGGTATGTAACTTTACATTATTCTTTTAGTGACTTTTTGCATATGTATCTTGAATATGTAGAAAATTCTGAACTTAGCTTTCAAAGATATTTTGTTATGAATATTGTAAGTGATCTACTGATATCTTTTGTATATCATTTCAATTTTTTTTATTTTTGTCCTTATTTTTGGAATTCTCTGAAATTATGGTTGTGTTGAGCATCCAATCATCTGTTAAATATTTGTCTGACCATCCATTTGTTTATAAGATCTATGTATTCTTATGTGATAGGATTGTGATCATGTTATGGTATAATGATAAGATCAAAGTTCATGAAGTTAATGTATAGTGGATGTCATATATGTTTTGAAGGATGTATGTTGATTATAGGTAATGTTGAATTGATGTCCAAAGTGACATATAGGTGCTTGGAAGAAATGTTAGTATGGGTGAATGTCAGAAGTGAATAAGTCAAGAGAAAGGTTGTACTACAACCACGAGGCAAGATTGAGTCTTGAAATTCATGTTTTGAATTATTGTCTAGGATGGGGATAGCCTCTCCTTGATGATATTGTTACTAAAATTATAAGCATGCATTTTGGAACCAAATTTGGTCATTTGGTGGTTTAGAGCTTAGAGTCAATATTTCAAGGGTTATTGGGATGTATTCCTACATATTTGAGACCTTTACATTGTATGCTTCATGCTTGGAATTTACAATAGTTGATTTACAAGTTATGATAATAAGTTGGGTGGAAATTGTGACATGTATTGGGAGGTCATAGAGATGGAATTTGTAGAAAATTAAAATTAAAAAGATGTAATAATTTATTTGATCTATCTATATGCCAAATTTCATATTTATTGGGCGTATAGTCTATGAGATATGATCCATTTTATTTGACGTGTCCTAAAAGCAATATTGAATAGACTTTCAGAATTATAGACAAATTCTGGACTTAGCAAGTACAATTAAGCAATTTGCTCAGTAAAGAAAATATTCATTATCACCGTGAATTTCAACCTGCAAAATTTCAAGTTTATTGGGTTTGTAAATTAGGAGTTATGATCTGTTAAAAAGACTTGTGCATGTTGATGTCTATATGAGGAATCTTTAGGATTAACATGTTATTTTTACTCTTGGAGACTAAATTTGGTGGAGTATTAGACAAGAAAAGTGTTCAGGATTGTCCTAAGTTTCTTACTGCAAAATATCTTGGCTTTTGATAATATATTCTTGGAGTTATGTGTTTTGGAAATGAGACATGTTAGAAGTGATATTATGTCGAGACCTTGAGAGTGTAAATTTTCAGGATAATTGGTTTTTATTTGATGATTTATTCAATTATTAAATGTTGTAAATAATTTCTATTTATTCAGTTATTTTTTCCTATAATGGGATTTTCAAATTCTGTATTTTGCTCATGTGAATTTTTGGAAAATATATACTTGTGAATATTCTGTATTCTTGGTTTGGAATTGTGTCTGATTATTTTGGTCTCCAAATGAGCGATATGCAACCCTGTCAGTGGAGGTTAAACCCTGACCTTGTCGACAAGTAATTTTGGGAAAATGAGACTGTAGTTTCCCACCGTGTCCGTTCGGTGTAATAATCAATGGTCACCTGGTATTCAGTTTCGGGTCACCGAGGGTAAATAAATGATTTCTGTTATTTTGGGCTCGGGTCTGTCACTGAGGATAAACAAATGACCTTTGGCACTTACAGTGAGTTTGGAGACATACTCTGGATTTTGTTATCTATGCTTTTTCCTCTGGTTTTGATAATACTATTTGGTGCTATTGATTTTGTACAAATTTCAGATTCGCATTATTGGTTTTCAAAATTTTGGTGAACGACTTACTTAGAAATATTCTTTTATTAGAATATTATACTCTGTATTTTGTTAAATTGTGATTTTGGAGACTTGTGCTATTATGAAAATCCGGTATACTTGAAAAGTAATTTTTGTAATATCTAATTTAGTCTAACTATGGTTTGGAGACTTATGCTCATATTTAGTAAATTTTCTATATTTCTGATTTACAACCGTGAATCTAGTATTCTTAAATAGTAGTATTACTTGAGAACTATACCTCTGTTGAATTATTTATTTTGTATTGTTAAAACTATGTTTAAACTTTGAATTATTTTTAATATTTGAATCAAGATTTATGAATCTTGTTGTTTTAAATCACTTTCTGGATAACTTACTGGGCTAGTGTTAGCTCATGGATTTGTTTTAAATCCTTTTCGGATCAAGAGTGGTAGACCGGTGTGGATCTTGAAAGACTGTCTGTAGATGTTGTCTTTACCTGTTGTAAATTTTGAGTTCTTGTTATTGTCTATCCCTGTATTCCTGTACTTTGTATTTTTGGACTTCTGTATCCCAGTATTGTGTACTTTGTAGAGTTTGTAATCTTGTAACTCAGTTGGGTTATTATAGTTTTATCTGTCATGTATCAGATTCTGAGGCCTTACAGGCCTATGGAGCTCACACCTTGTGGGTCTGCGGCCGTTTGTCTGTGCACCAGGTCCGGTAAGCTGAGTTCGGGGCGTGGCAACACCCATCAAAAAGCCTAACATGAAGACAAAACACGCATCGCACCATGTGAAAAAACATACATATTCAATAAATTTATGCCAATCAAAGCAAATAAAAGAGCGTTTTTCTCAGACAAGTAGCTATCCAGACCATTATTCCTTTAATGAAGAAAGCGTACCTCAGTAGCACCACTTGATCTGCACAAGTTTCAGTTTTCAAACACAATCTACAAGTAATTGCTACCCTATGAAGAAATAGTGAAAATAAATGCCGGACTCACTTATCAAAAATTCCTTGTAACCCACTCATGTCATGTATATCATCAATATTAAATATTGTTTTTTTTTAAATGAAAAAATAATGGATTTTAAATAAAAAATAAAGAGCCTTCTCATGTCATAAAGAAAAATATTTTATATTAAAATTAAAACTCCAATATGATTATTAAATTCAAAATTGACTAATTTCCAGAGGGCACTAACAAAACTTACCCAGATAGCTAATAATATAATAAAAATTATACTATTTTATGCTAACATGGAAGCACTTGTACTAATCTATGCAATATTTGAAAATCAATAATTTAGACAAAATAGCCACTAATTATTTAGATAAAATAATGTCTCACTATATAGCAATTTTCAATCAATAAACAAATTTTAAGTTCCACATAACAGGCCACAAAGAACATAGAAATATAAGTTGATCTAGTGTGGTGCATGTTGTAGTACAAGAAAGAATATACCCACTAGAGGTGAAGCCCTTGATCAAAAACATCACCTACAATCAAAGTTGTCAGACCCGGCCCGGGCAATGACCCGGCTAAGCGCAAGAGTCAGGGGTCAATGAGTTCGACCGGGTCGAACCAGGGTTGGACCGGGGTCAATAATAAAATATAAAAAAATATTATAATAATTAATAATTAGTAAATATAATATTAAAGCTATAATTATAATATAAAAAACTACTCAAATTTAATATTTAAATTGATAAATAACTTTATATACAGTAGTGTTTTCTAATTATGTCATTTATTTTTACTTTTTTTTTTAATATTTGCAAATTTAATATATTAATATATAATTATCGAACTTCTCTCGGCATTATTTAATTATTTGTTTGTGTATTTTTTGATTTTGTTAAATAAATAAGAAATTTAATTCACTAATTCTTATATCTCAATTGAGTTTTTATTTCGTTTTAAATTCTTATATTTTTTATTTAATTAAAATACTTTATTTTTATATTTTATAATAAAATTACACTCATTTATTGTTTTATTTTTTTAATAAATTTAAATTTTAGAAAGTATGTACATAACATATTAATAGATTTTATTTTTAAATGTTAATTTTTGTTGGTATGTTTATGATATATATATATATATATTGTAATTCTATTTATTGATTATAAATTATAAATTAATATTGATAAATATACACGTTTTTGTGGTTTTTAATGAGATAATAATGATAAATTATTAAATATTGTAAAAAAAAATTAAACATTGTGACCCGATTGACCCGACCGGGTCAACCGGTTCTTACTTCTTAGTTGAACCGCCCGGGTCACCGGGTTAACACCAGATTTTTTCATACCCGGTTCAATGGGGTATACCCGGGCCGGCCATATGGCCGGTTCCCGGTTTTTCTTGTTGAACCAGCCGGGCCAGTTTGGGTCTGACAACCTTGCCTACAATAACACCCTAAAGCTGAAGGAAGCGGAGAGATTGGGCAACCCTTACAAAAAAGAACAAAACGTGGCAGGGTTTATTTGTACTTTAGAAGGCAGGGCTTTGATTTTTGGGAGTGTGTCGCATGTGTCTGGAAACTCATGGAATTATGGGTCAAGAAAAAAAAAAAAAAGCTTCTACAGGCATGCTTTTATTAGCATCCATTTCCAGTTTTGTATTCCATTCAAAACTAAAAACTTAAGAAAACAAATTTGGTGACACATTTATGTCTCCTTTTCCCGCAATTTTAGAAGTTGACCAAACGGGGATTCGAAGAAAATAGAGCTCAAGTTTTCTAAGTTCAGTTGTTACAAGCCACTTTACACATTTTCTCCCTAATTTAAAATATGTTCATATATATATTAGTAAACCTTATCCTGCCACTTATAAAAAAAAAAAAATTGCCTTGCATTCGTTAATTGGATTTTAAAAAAGTTTAGTTTCTCCATCTATAAACTTAAGATTTGAGTTGAATCAACCACCAAGTAATAAATTTTTGGTTTGCACCTACATGGTATCACAGAAAGTTAGATTAGGTCATTTGCAAGGCAGCTAAGAAATCGTGTACAAAATTAACTAATAGTCATATATTGGTTAATTTAATAAATTAGGCTTTATATACATAATTTTGGGGTTTTCTTCCTATCAGCTTAAAATTTTGGGTTGGATCAATGCTAGGCAATATAAGTTTGTTATGCATCTAACATTAATAAAAGCTACATATTTAAATTATATGCTTATGAAGGCTAGAAGCCGAACACTCATAATTAACACTCTTGGATCTAATGGTTTTCTTTATTTCAAATAAAACTTTTTTCTTATTTTAACTGTAAAAAAATTGGAGGAGAAATTTTGTGTTATATATGGTGATCTTCCTCCTGTATCCTTATTTGACCTTTTGTGTTGGCCATGCATTTTTTATTCATTTGTGAACTGGTACCTTAAAATAATACTATACATATATATATATGAAATCCGTATAAAAACCTACAAAATGAGTAATTGTGGATATGGCAATATAAAAAATCATATTTACAAACCATTGTTAACTGAGTATATAAGCAAATATCTAAAATTAAATGTTTCTTGCGGATATTTCATTTAAATATTGATCATAAGGGTATACAAACAAAAATGTATCCGTTGTATGTGTACATAATCAAATATGGCTAATAGATATAACCAAATTTTAATATGACAACTATTATCGTAAATAACATATTATATCAATAATCTTACACCAACTGGTTGTTTTTAATGATAATATATTAAAATCATATGTGGTTTAAGTATTTTGTAGGAAATGCATCTTCTTGTTTTCATCTTGAAAACTTATTCTCTAACATAATCTAATCAAGAATGCTTTTAAAAATCAGAAAAATAAAAGCATTTTTAAGAATGAGATATTGGAAATCATTTCAAAACAATCAGAGCCTAAGTATTGGAAAGCACTAGTTACCTGTCATATGAATCATTAGTGCCTGTTGTCTCAATCAGTGCATAAAATTTATCCAATGAGGATGGCAAGGGATTGCGAACTCCCTCAAGTTTATACAAAACTTGATTCGGCCAAGTAAAAGAAAACAAGAAAAAAAAATGAGAACTATTTTGAAAGCCTATAAAATTCAACTCTTGGTGTAACATGTCCTCCATCTGGTTAAAATTAAGAGATTGATAAGAATGTCATTGCTACAAACAAGAAATAGGTTGGTTCAATAATAGTACGAGGACATGTTTTGTTGGGGTTTAAGAATGTCAGGTTAGGGGAATATTTTCAAATTTTGAGTTAGAAGGAAAAGGTTTTATTGGGATCACCAAAGTTTAGCTTAATTAATATTATTACAAATATTTTAAAATTAAAACTTAATTTTTTTAAAAAATAATGAATCTTTATTAATATTAATAACTTCTTAAAAATAACTATTGAATATGTTTATTTTAAAGATTAAATTTTTACAAAAAAAAAGATTTATAAGTTATCCCAAGCTATTTGGTTAGGGGAATAGTACTTATCCCTTGATCAAATATGGTACAAGAGCTTCATTTTGTAGCCAACATAATTAATAATCATATAGGAAGTTAATCAAAGGTATCAAGTGAACCATTCATATTTTATCATAGAAAAAAGATTTCACAAATAGCTTATAATGAATTTGTATGTAACAATGTCCTAAAAGATTCATGTACTAAAGAAAAATTTTAAATGAGACAATAGGATGGCCTGAAATAAATAAATATATAAATAAATAAATAGACAATTGACGAGATGTTGTGAACTAGTGGATAAAGTCAGCGGCAAGCCAAAAATCGCAAACAAGAGAGCCAAATAGAGAGCCAAATAAAACTTACAATATAATCATGATGCTTATAGAATTTAATATTAATCACTTCTTGTGAGGATTGCCAAGACTCCAAACTTAATATTTGGGAGAAAAAAAAAAATTCAAGTAGTAGAAAAAGTTTGTTTGAAAAAAAATGTTTTTTTCCTTTTGCTTGAAAGTATTAATTAATGTCATATGAAGTTAAACAAAAAAAAGAAGGGATTCCTCTTTAGTAAGCTATGCACAAATGAGACACATAACTGACATGAGGTCCATATCATAAGTTATTTTTTACACATGTACCAGTACAACAATTATTTTTAGTTTTGTCATCCAACCTTTGTTAGGATTATACCCTCAAATGTCAACGAGGATACTTGCATTAGAGCATTTTATTTACATTATACATTGTTATAATTAATAATAGGCATTTATTTTAATGTTCATATAAATCTTGTGATAGTATTTTAATTAGTTTTTAACATTATAGTCCTTGTGCGTTAAGTTAAACTTTTTATTCTTTATAGAGCAGGCCACTAGAAGGGTTTAGTACTTATACACTTAAATAGTTTGCAAATTAGATAATCTTTAATTGGGTGTTAAAGATTAGTTAGGATTTGTATGTCATATACTTTGACAAAGACTAGTAGTTGAACAATATGAGATAGAGGGAACATATGCAATAAATACATTGATCGAATTGATGTATTCGAGTATGACTCCCAACAATCCAATCACATGGATTTCATTTTTTGATCATCAATAATTACGGTTGTTACTTATGATCATATGAGTTAACTTTAAACCTGAGATATTTACCCTTTGGTAAAATCAACCTCGAACTGTGGCTATGTCGAATAAGTAGCAGTTGTGAATGATCACTAAGGAAAAAAATTTCTTTTCTTAGAAGTAATTCAGTTAGTATCCTATGCGACATGAGTAGGTGAGATTAGAAGACTTTAGACAAGGTAATCAAACTAATCATGTAAGGCATGAAGGGTAATTTGATAATCTTACTCTACTATGGTTATTTGCATATGTTCGAGTTTAGGGAGTTTGACAATTATCATGGCTCACATTCGGTTGGGATATAAGAAAAGGATTTCTACATTTATGGTTATTATAATTAGAAAGGTTCCTAATGATCTACTCATTCATGATCAATTGGGCAACGATGTAGGGCCACGAGACTGGTTAGATGTCTCCCATGTCTTTTGGTATCGTCCCATTGCCACTCGAAATGAACCTAAAGAGTCACAATTAAAGGAATTAAGAATCAATCTTATTTTGAGTGAAAGGGGTACGTTGGTCTAGAGTTTCATCTAAACTTTAAATTTTGATTAAAGTTCGAGGTGTTGAATAATTAATCAAAATTATAAGGACTTGAATGCAAAAGTAATTTTAGTTGCTTTACGACTCGTATTTCTATTATGACTCAATAGAATAATGTTATCATGTTTTATAAAGTTTATATAAATATGACTCCTCTTTAACCCTAGCATCAATCAATTATATTCTCTAATGAGAACTCTTCCTAATTTCCCTTCCTTTCTAACCCTACCGGCTATTTGGAGAGGAAGAGGGGGTCGTTTCTGGATTTGGCATGTGATCTGGAGGCATGAGATTTTTGTTCGACACTAGAAGATCTAGAACGATCCAAGGAACAAATATAGCACATCAAAAGAATAGATTTAGAAAATCGAAAGGTAATTTCTAGACCTATTTTTAATTAAATTAATTAAATTATGGTGTTTATCAAATTAATTAGTTGATATCACAATTTTATTTTTGCTTCCGCATGCTTATGATTGTTTTGTACAATTTTGCGATATTTTCTAACCACCTTATCTTAAAAAAAATTACTTGGCCTTTTTGTTTGTTATTTTAGTAATATTTTATAAAACAAAGGCTAAGGTGTCAATAGTCATAAAAAAATGGACATCAATAAAGAAATATTAAATAAAAAAATATTATTAAATATATTGAAGAGAAATAGAATGGAGCATTTTCGGGAAACCCCCGCGGTCTATTCTATATGTGGCTCCTCCATATAACAAACAAACAAGGTGGATAAAAATAACGGATAGAAATCCAATAAAACTGTCCCTTCTCGGACATTTGAAGATAGAAATCAGTATTCACAATTTAAAATAACATATAGAAATACAATTAAACTGCAAGTCATTTAATATGCTTAAAATAGCTAGGAAAAGTTATCAAAGAAATTCATGGTTCAAACTTCAAAGTGGTTCAAAGCGAATCAAAATGAGATATCAATATATTCTTTCAAATTAAAAAGTTCAAACTATATGAATAGACATAATCTAATTCTTTGAGCAAACTTTTACGGGAGACATTCAACCTCAAGGTCATTCCTAACTTGAACGAGATTGACAAAGCGTAAAACAATGCGCTAAAAACTAGATAAATTAGTAACCACAATTAATTTTTCATTTCTAACCAATCAGTTAAAAGTTTTTCATGAAACAAAGAACCAAAAATAACAGTGGGCAATGCTTGAATTGCTTCCAAAGATGAGAATGCAAACTGCCATGGATTGTCCAAACTCAAAAAAATCTCATTATAATCCTGAACAAAATGAAATTTCGATTACTTGTCTTATTTGCAGGTGGATATTAACATATCATTTCATTTGTAGGTCATTTTATTCATAGTGTAAGCTCAAAGATCATATTCTACATTGTGTTATTGTTCTTTTTTTTTTAAAAGATATCGTATTGGAACTTTTTGGAGAAAGAGCTCGGAGAGTCTGAATTTATTGAATAAAAGGAAAAAAAAACAAAGCGTTTAGGGATTACAAACCAAGAAGCAAAACAAGACAAACAAACACACTAACAAACCCAGAAGTAAGACAATACAAATAATCAAAAACAGAGAACTAAATTAGAAATTAAAACCAAAATCTGAAAATAATTTCATGATCCAACGGGGCAGGTCTCGGCCAGAGAGGAAAAGGCAGAGAAGATGATTGTTGCTGCCATGAGAAGCAAGACCAGCTGCAGGAGCATTCCAGGAGGGAGGGATGAAGACCAATGGAGGATTTCCAGCAAGGTGACGAAAGTGGTTGAGGACGGAGATATCATGATCAACACGCCAACCAACAGGATTTCGGCCAAGCAGCAGTGAGCTGGAGAGAGCAGGACAACAATGTAAGATGCGCTTGATGTCAAATTGCCGGTCAAGAGAAGATCTGATGGCAAGTTGGAGAGCTTTGATGGTTGCTTCAAGGCAGGATTCAGCAGAGAAAGTGCAGCAACCTGCACAAAAAATGGAATAAGTATAGTTGGAGACGAAGAAGCCCAACCTACCTGTTTTGGAGTTGTCTGCCCAACTGAAAGCAAAGAAGAGAATAAGTCCATTGATGTGAGAGAAGTTATTTAGGAGGAGCTTCCGGCCAATGTGAGAAGAATTCTCCTGAGAAAACTCTTGAACATGGGCAGCAACTTTAGAAGAAATAAGATTAAAGCTTGGAGTCACATTGCTAAATATAGCATCACAACGAACTTTCCAAATAAGCCAAATACAAGCCGCAATGACAGACTTAGTATAGATAGAATAATTATACTCAGTAAGCCAACAACTAGCAGAAATAGGATCTGGGAATGATATATGAGTACAATGGTGTTGATTAAGCATATTCCACACAATCTGGGTCCAACGACAATCAAGGAAAATATGATCAATAGATTCATACTCGATTTTTGCAAAACACACACGGAGTTCTAGGGCCGATATTGATCTCTGTTCAAGAAATCGGTGAGTAGAGATTTTTACCATGCAACATGAGCCAAATAAAATGTTTCACCCTTGGAGCAACACTTAGCTTCCAAAGTTTTGTCCAACCATACCACTCAGAGGTTCCAGCAGAATGAAGGTTCAAGTGATGGTAGATAGTAGAAGAGAGGTTCACATTAGATGACTGAGGAAACCAGACCCAAAAATTATCACTAGAATAATCGAGGGTACAAGAAGTTGGGATCAAAGGACCGAGGAGATCACCAAAGATTAAAAGCAAGAAGACTTTTGATTCCAATGGTCATTAACAATAAGCTCGATAAAACCCAACATCATTAGATACAATGTCCATATTCAAGAAAGTAGGTTTGAAAGCTAGAGGAACATCAAATAACCAAGGATCAAGCATAAATGAAGTTTGGATTGGATTAAAATTCTTAATCCAAAGGTTATGTTTCAGAATCATGGCCGTACGACAGATGCCACGAAAGATCCAGGAGCAGTTACTAGGAATAGCATCAGTCCAGAGATTCAAGCAACCATACTTATGTCGGACAATGTTAACCCAAAAAATGCTATCCGAATTAAGATACTTGAAAACATTTTTCGCCATAAGAGAAATCTTAGCATGAATGAGGTTGCGAAGACCTAAGCCCCCCTCAGATTTATTATCAGTGATACAACTCCAATTCACTGCATGGATGCCCTTTCCATTGCCCCCTTTGAACCAAAAAAAATCCCTGACAAGCTTAGTGATTTCGTGAAGGATCGAATCAGGAACAGGATAGGCAGAAAGAATATAGTTTGGGATTGAAAGAATAGTGGAATTAATAAGAATGGATTTGGCAGCAGAGGATAATTTATAAGTTTTTCCAACGAGAGCACGAGTCTTGATTTTTTTATCAATCAATGGTTTTGTAAGAAAGGACACTAATCTTCTTAGGAGAAATGAGAAAACCCTAAATAAGAGAAGGGAAAGTGGGCTTGAGAGAAGCCGATAATGGAACAAATCTTTGGACGCAACCCTTTTTATTAAACCAAGAAGGAAGATAGATATGAGTTTTGGAATTGTTGGGGACGTTGGCGGTTAATCGGGTTGTAAATAGAAAGGCAAAGATTGATATTACGAGCTACAGACCTAGTAGCTCGAGTTACCAATATGATATCATCTGCGAACATCAAATGGTTGAAATTGGGGTGAAGATTCTGGTCAAAACCAGGGATCAAGTTGATAGAAAGGGCACGATTCAAAATAGCAGAGAAATTTTGGGCAACTAGAATAAAAAGATAAGAAGATAGGGGATCTCCTTGATGAATTGCCCTAGAAGAGGAAAACCAAGGAGAGGGAGTTCCATTCACAAGAATAGAGAAAGAAGAAGAAGTAAAAGTAGCTCGAATCCAAGAAATCCACTGATCAGGGAAATTCATTTTAGTGAGGGTAGCAAGAATTGCACTCCAGTTAATAGTATCATAGGCTTTTTCGATATCAAGTTTAACTATCATCCTAGGGGGACTAGAAAGGTCAGTCTCAAGAGAATGAACCACCTCCTGAACAGCTATAGCATTATCAAAGGCACCTCTGTCCGAGATAAACCCGACTTGCTCTCTACTTATAAGCATAGGGAGAGCAGGGCTTGAGTCTATTCGAGAGGACCTTTGAAATGATTTTTATAACAAACATTGCAAAAGCGAGATGGGACGATAATCCCGAAACCGACCTAGGATTGGAGTGTTTAGGGACAAGAGTGATATAAGTTCTACCCCAAGAGGGAGGGAGACGAGAAGTATGGAAAAAGTGTTTGATAGCATCAACGATGTAATCACCCACATCATCCCAAAAAAACCAAAAAAATTCAGTATTGAAACCATCAGGACCAGGGGACTTACCTGAGGGGAGATCGAGAAGAGCAAGAAAGATTTCTTCTTTAGATACTTCCCGAATAAGATGAATACCGAGTCTCGATAGAAACCGAAGGGAGATCATCGAGCAAAAGCATGGATGATATTATGTAAATTGTCATTGGTGCATGAATCGTTGCAGGTCAAAGGTTAGAATAAAAAAAGTCACAAAGGCTCGCTCAATACTCGAATGGTCGGGAATAAAGCGTTACGGGAAGAGTCCATAATCGAGAGATATAGTTGTGGTGAGAGTGAATGTGGGCGAGCTATGGAAAAAAAGTGCGTATTTTTATCACCATCGCTAACCCAGAGAAGACGAGCACGCTGGGCTCACTTAATAGACATTTGGCGCTGAATCGCTGCAATTCTAGCATACTGGCTTGACAAATGAGATTGGGAAACAAGATTGTCATCCAAGCTTTCTAAAATGGAAATATTAGTCTCAGTCTGATGGAGATCCTGCTCAAGAGAATTAGCACGTTTTTCTTCCAAATATTAAGTTTAAATCTGATACAGGATAAAAGATGTGTCGAACATGGAGGGGTTACCATGAGGAAGGAGATAGAAGGGCATCGCGAACAGATTTATGGCAACCAACAAAATCCAACCAATAGTTTTCAAATCTGAATAAATAGCGTTTAGAAGAGTCATGAGAAGAAATAGATAAGGCAAGAGGAGAATGATCCGAAAAACTGCGAGAAAGATGACGAAGAGAATAGTTTTTAAAATAGGAAATCAATCGAGGGTTAACAATGCAACGATCAAGTCGTGCTCACCGACAGGCGAGACCCTGGCGATTGTTACACCAAGTAAAAGGGGATCCGGAGCTATTGAGATCGAATAAATTATTATTATTGATAAAAACCACGAAAAAGAAAGCTGCGAGAATAATAATGGAAAGCGACCGCCTTTATGCTCACACGGGAGCAAAATAGTGTTGAAATCACCAATAATAAGCCAAGGGAGACGAGAGAAGAGATTTTTAGAAAGCTCATACCAAAGCAGAACACTGGGAAGACGCCCTGGTTAGAATTATAAACAAGCGAGATAATAACATTAGATAAAAAAAGTTGGAGGATATCACCGGATGAAGGACTCGACGAGAATAAGCGATAGAGTACATGATGCCCAAGCCTTTTTTTCCGAGCAAAACAACTATACCACCGAGAGAACCCTTCGAGAGGATGGCGGCCCACTCCCAAGATTTGGAGAGTCTAGAACAAAACTTACCAACACGAACAGAGTTTGCTCTGGTTTCCACAAGATAAAGGATAGCTAGGTCATTTTGACGAAGAAATCTAAAAGTGCGGGCGAGGGTTTCCCGGGAAGAGAGACCCCTGCAATTCCAGCAAAGTATTTTTTTAGTACTCATCAAAAACTAGGAAATAGAAGACAACTTCCTGAAGGAAAGGATAAGAGGAAATCAATGTATACTGGAACCACCCAGTTCCAAACGCCCTTTCTTTTGGGATTCTAGATCAAGGAGAGGGCTCTTGCGAACAAGAGCAACACGTCGGGCTTCTTCCTGGTACTGGTCCAAGGTCATGTGGTCGTCAGGCTCATCTTCTTCCGACATCTGGTCATCAGAAGCATCAGAAGACACAGCATCCTGTTCAGAATCTTCATCCATAGAACCGTCATCAAGAGCAGCTGAAATCTAAGAAACAAGTTTCGAGTGCTCTGGATTAGGACTATGAGGTTTGATGGAAGGGTTTGCAGAGGAAGTGGTCAAAAGAACAGGGGGAGGAGAGGGATGCCGACGAGTCAACATCTCTTTAGCAGTGTGAGTGGGAGTTCTGGGTAGAGTGTCAGTAGGTGGGTTCTCCAAAGTGGAATGTGAGATGACAGGAGAGGGCAGCATAGTGGAAGTAGAAGGGTCCCGAGGAGCCTCGGGATGGAGCGTGTTAGGGTCCCAAGGCGTAATTGATAAAGCAACGGAGGGATCAACGATGTCAGGGGTGTAAGGGTTGGCAGAGAGAACAGTGTTCTGCAGACTTGGGGAGTCGTGCAACGTGGGGCGGGGAGAGGGACGCCGCCCACTCGAACCGCCTCGCAAGCCGCCACGTGTACCACGAACAGGAACTCCTCGGGATGAGCGGTCATCGTTGCTCGGAGCGGCTGCCGTTCCAACGTTCACGTTAGGGGTGCGAGCACCACCGCCACGGGAACGGGGTTGGCCTCGCCGGCGAGAAACGAGAAGCCAAGGACCGAAGTCAGAATCACTCACAGAATTATCAGGAACAAACAAAGCACCGTCACTGCTAACCGAAGAAGGGGGGATAGGATCTCGGACGGAAGTTCCAGCATCCATGGGAAGGGGATCAAGACTAACCTCCTTCTCTCGAAGATTTCGAGAGGGCTGAGAGACTTTGGCCTTCCAGTTCATCGGATTCCATCTGCAGGGAGCTAGAGCCATGGCCAATCACTCCACAGGAGTAGCAAAAGGTTGGAAGACGCTCATATTGAACCACAACAAAGACACGATGGATATCATCTCCAAGCCAAAAAAACCCTTGGCGAGTGGTTTGGAAAGATCCAGTTCAAGGCAAATTCTAGCGTATTTGGTTCGGGTAGAGAGAGAGTGAGTTCATCGATTTTCAGAAGCCTTCCAAGATGACTGGAAACGGTTTCAAGGGTATCACCACTCCAGAATTCAATTGGAAGATTATGAAGTTGGATCCAGATTGCTGCAGTAGTCAGCTTGGTGAAAGAAGGTTCGAAGTAAGGGCGCCAAGGAGATAGCTGCAAGATAATACCATTGATGGTCCAGGGACCTTCAGAGAGAAGGCGCTGTAAGACATTATCATTAGCACAACGAATAAGGATGAAGCCATTGGGTAAATCCGAGATCAGAACTTCCCCAATGTTCTCCAATTTCTTCAAGAGAAAGGTCTTCACTTGTTCAAACAGAGGAGGTTTACCAAAAAACTTGCCAAAGAGTGAGTGTTGGAAACGAAGGCGAGCTCGATTCAAGGTATCATTGTCCAGTTTAATGAAATCTGAAGTAGATTCTTTGAGTTTGTTGAGAATCGCAGGATTGTGCAGGGGAGAGGTTTCTTGGGTGGAGGTAACCTTGGAGGCAATTTGAGCCCAAGATGGAGGGGAGGGATGGGATGGAGGAGACTGGGGATTATGGCCCCCGCTTGCCATGGCAAGAGGGGAAGCAAAGAACCAGGGAGAAACTCAGAGAAGCTCAGGTCTTGCTAGCTGCAAAGGGCAGTTTACTCTTGAACCTTTTGCAGTCACCTTGTTTTGTGGCTTCAGCTCAACGTCTGAACACGATCTGTTGTTCAAGTTATTCATACATAGGCCACTTGAGTTTACACACACTCAAGTTATTCATACATAGGCCATCATCTCCTTCAAGCAAAAAGTACTATGTTAGCTGACAAACATGAAATTCTTGTTAGTGGACCTCAATAAAGAAAAGATAGCAGTTAGTAACATAGAGAATTAGAATATTTTATTTATAGAATTATGATTTGTAAATACCCGACCACATATAACTAAAGAACCCACTAAGATAAATCATCAAAATCATCATAAAGAATTTAAAACCAGTTAAAAACAACAAAATAACAGAGACAAAAGGCAAATGATAAAGATGTAAAAATATCTAAGTTTACCACAACAAACCTCTAGTTATATAAAAGCTTACCAGATCCATAGAATTGGTGTCCAGAAATTCAAAAGCAGAAAGAACCTCGCCTAAACCTCTCTTTGCTTAAAATAATAATTCCTGAAAATGGATGACACAACTCAAATCAAAGATTATGGACTCTGGAACAAATCAAATCTACAAGAATTTGCATGCATAATATACCATGTAACAAAGAAACACAAAAAGAGCTGAATGAATGCGAATTTATACACACAAGAAATTCATATCTATCAGAGAGCAAGCTAGTCAGCAGAAAGTTTCCTGTCTGTATATAGGAATTGGCACATGATGAAAATATCCAGTAAGTGGACAATGTTGCATTCTGAGAAAATTATTATACAATGAAATAAAATCAAACGATCTATCATGCTTATGCATATAATATAAAAGGACATCAAATCATGAGCAATTTTAAAACACAATGTCATAAACAAATGAGTGAACAATAAACTATATAATAACATTCGATGCCAAACAAAAGCAAAGTTCAACAAATACATTTCACCAAAAATCATGAACTAATTATGTCATTTTCATCAAAAGTATTCAGTTGAGTCCATAAATTTTCATAACTATATAAAATACATTGAATATAGAAAACTCAGTGAATAATGAACAATGATGATAATTACCAATACCCATAATTATATTACAACAAATTGCACCAAAGAATATAGAATAGGCAAATTATAATTGATAGCAAATACCAACTCCTTTGTTTAACATAATAAAACTAATTGACATTCAACTCGCGCTAATTGTGCTAATAAACTGAAAAGTTCAGTGCCATTAACTAGATATCATATGAGCAATTGGTTCAATTATTTTGCTAAATCATGTTATAATTCACTGACATTTAGTAACTAAGTTTTAACGATCACATAATTCCTGTTGATTGTGCTAATGTGCCCCCAACTATGATTATAATATCTGCACCTTGTTTATCAACTTCACTATCTAATTCAGGCAGTCTTTTTTTAATTTGATTAATTTAAAATTAAAATGATTATATAATGTGTTCTTTGAATTTGATTAATTTAAAATTATAGAGTTAACGAACACATTTTACCATTTTCTCACCCTAGGCTTAAGATCCCACTTCCTTAATTCTGGCAAAGCTTATGAGTTCTGACTCCAACAACATATAAAACCACAACATATTTTTATTTGTTTTGGCTTATCAAGGGAATTTAACAATAAAAAAGGCAAGTATAGTACCAATGACAATTTGCACCATCTACAATGAAATTTCACAATCCTGATAAGCATTCAAATAACCCATGTTATTTGTCCTCTAAGGAGGCGTTTGGATTAGGGGTTAGAAAACTATTAGAATGGGAATGATTATAAATAGTGATTTATAACCATGTTTGGATATATTACTATTAACTTGGTAATGAGTACTATAGGTAATATCATTCTATATAGTAAAGGTAATGGAGGGGAATAAATACTATTGAATGTGAATTGACACTTTTGCCCCTAGATAAGATTTAGTTAAATAATAATAATTAATTTATATAACTAATCATAATAATTAAAATAAATTATAATTAACGTAATTTAATTACTATAATAATTAAAATAAATAATAATTAACAATAATTATTTAATATACATATTGCATTATAATAATTAAATTGAAATGACATTTTTGCCCTTATAAAGATTTAATTAAATAAAATAGTCAATAAAAGTATTTCATTATGGTAATTAAAGTGAAATGACACTTTTACCCAGTATATATTTAATTAAATAAATTACTGGGAAATAACAATTTTACTCATAGTTGAGATTTAATTAAATAATAATCATTAATTTAAATAACTAATTATAATAATTAAAGTAAATTATATTTAACATAAAATGTGTCATTTAAATATTATAATAATTAAAAATAATAATTAACAAAAAAAATTATTATATTATAATAATTAAATTAAAATGACATTTTTGCCCTTTTAGATTTAACTAAATAAAATAATTAATAAAAGAATTTAATTATAATAATTACCGAGACTAGATATTTATTTATATGTAATTATTTTATATGTTAGGGGCATTAAAGTAATTTGCATATAATCTCTATCACACTTTTCCCATTCCCAATATTTATTCTTTTCAACCAAACACCTTTTTCATTACCATTACTTTTTCCATTCCCATTCCCATTCCCATTACTTTTCCCATTACCATTACCATTACCATTCCTATTCCTTGATCCAAACTGGCTAAATATATAGTGATCTGGAAAAAAATCAATCACGGAAAACAGTTTCTAAAGATGTAATATGTGGAGAGAAAGAAGAATGAAAGCTATTTTCCTTGAATACAACAAACAAACATAAAGTTTAAGAAACAACATTCAGGTTGAAGAGTAAAATTCACGAAAGAGGAAATAATGAGTAGTTTTTCCTACTTCATCCATTTGTCACTGTGAATTTGGGCTAAGCCATTTTTACATATGCTTCCTCAACAAGGAACATGTCGACTGAAATCTGTATAAATATCCTGTCTGTATCTCTCCAAACAAAACATATTATGACTTGTTATAAACTAAGGTTTTAGGAGATTTAATAATTTAAATGAATATTATTGATAATTAAAAAACTATATTAATATTAATAAACACATTATTATTTCCAAAAATAAAATATTAATTTTTCACAAAGAAGGAATACATATCAAAAGAAGGAATGCATGCCTTGGTAGTGTTGATTTAGAAGGTTAACAGAGGAAATGGGAAAAAACAAAAAAGAAACCAGGGAAATGCATTTAGGTGATCATGAATTATAGAGGACCATAACATATATTACATGATCCTTGAAGTATTTTCACATTTCAATATATGTCTGGTTTTGGTATATATTTTTATAAAATAAATAGAAAACCAGTTTCAAGTGAAGAAGAGACCTGACAGCTAGAATTACTTCATAGGCAAGAAATGCAAGGTTAGTTGATGATAACCTAGCCGTTGTAATGATTGAAACCTTTGTGATGATTCCCAAGGTACCTTCACTTCCTATCAAGATGACAACATACATTTACTTCTAGAATATGGCAAAGAATAACTTATATTCACAAAAAGCAAGACATGATCATAAAAGGATTATGCATCTATCAATAAATAAGTGCTTCAAATCATATCCTGTATTGTCTTTTCGTAAACTTCCAAGCATGTCTAGGACAGTCCCATCAGCTAAAACAACTTCAAGCCCTAAAAAGGAATATAAAATTTAAAAATAATAAATTCAATAAATTCTCATATGAAGGATTATAATTATCAGTTGGAAACGTTAGAACTAACCAAAAAATTACCTTAGATACCATAAATTTGACACTTAGTTTATCATTCTTAAGATCATTTCCAAAGTGATAGTTCCATTAGACTTTAATAAAACCTGAACTAACATGATTGATAATATAAATTCCTCAAACAAGAGCGAACCAAGTTCATCTACAATTAAGTTATCAAGATTTGAAGAATCTTTATATTTAAACATAAAATGAACCAATGCCAATCATGGCCTCCTAATGAATCAAAATATAAAAGAAATAAAAAAAGAATAAAAGACCATATAATTCGGAAAAATGAAACAACAACTTGGTGCATAAAAGGGAACTATAGAAACCAGACTAAAGTAAAATTAGCATTTTGAACCACGGCATGGATATAGGATCCAAACCGGTGTTCCTAATAAATACCAAGCACTCCTTAAGTTTATTATAAAAAGACACCTAGTTATGCATCAAATGCTATCCTTAAACCATGATACACAGTAGGCTCGAATTTTAATCTCAAACAATTTATTTGCTTAACAAAATAGAAAACTAGGGCAGAGATATATTAAACCAGGAAGTCCAAGGTTTAACTTTAAGCAATAAAAAAGAACAAAGCAAGAGGGGATGCTTGTCATAAGTAATAACACTACTTTTTTTTATTGTCTTATCTCCTTATTAGTTAGAAACTTCTTTTCCAATCCTAGCAAAGGATTCATAACTGGTTTGGATTAGATTACTTAAATTTATTATTGTGCAGTATTCATATTAGTTAGATTTTTCCTTTATGTTTTGAAAACTATCGAGATTAAAAATGAATTTTCTTTTCAGTAGTGCCAGAATGTTGAATTTCATATAAATAGAATAAAATTTCATACTTTTTCTTTAACCCTCAACTAGTTTTAGCCCAAATCTTTATATGATGTCAAATTAATCAATGTGGTTTCTTAGCAGTGTTTAAGAGTTAGCTAAATAAAACACAACAACAACACATGATTTTAGTTATTATTACACAATTACAACAACACATTTTTGTAAGTATTTACACATAAAAGAGTTACCCATGAATATTAGTTATGAATGAATTAAGTACAAATTGCCAAAAATAATTACCAAAAAAATAATAGTTATTTTATTATTATTTTACCATTTTAAACAAATTAAATATGTTCATAAAAATTGCCCAAAAAAAAAAAAAATCCTCATGTGCTAGTCACATAAAAGGATTTCAAAATTTAGGATTCGTAACACAAAATCCTAAATTTATACCCTTCGAATGGATTTGAATGGCCACCAGGAAAATAGAATCTTTTCGAACAAACAAGAGATTTTAACAACTTGTGTATTTTGAGTTACAGTAACTCCAGAGTACCAAATACCATGAAACAAACACTACCAAAAACCTCCAACGTCTTTACCATAAATCTTGTTTAAAAGATTTTCTTTAGGTTCTCCATCTCTTTAGTACCTTCCCTTGTCAAAGTAATATGGCCCACAAAGACAATTAAAATTATTTTCTTGTTATTTGTAGACCGCTTGATAGAGTGTGATCAACTTGTGCTTGATTGTACCATGTTATTAAGATTTTTGTGAATCTATTAAACCATGTCCTAGGATTGTTTTAAACCATATACTGACTTCCTTAACTTGCATAATTATCCACTCACCTTCTGATTCTCAAAGCCTGGTGGTATGGCCATATACACTTCACTTCATCATCTAGTTCTCCATTAAGGAAAGCATTTTTCACATCTATTTGATCCGATTCCCAATCCAAGAATGCAATTCCCTAATAGTATTTAGTTTGGCAACATGAGCAAATTTCTCCATATAACATATATTGAAAGTTTGAGTGTACAGCTTGGCTACTAACTAAGCTTTGTATCTTTCTATGATTCCATCTGAATTATATTTGACATTAAACAACCATTTACATCCAACTAACTTCTTTCCCTTTGGAAAATCTGTAATTTCCTTAGTTTCATTCTTTCTAAAGGCTGCTCCCATTTCTTCCAATGCTGCTTCCTCCATTCTAGTTTAGCTTCTTACATGTCTGTTGGAGAAGTAATGCTATACATTTTCTCTGCTAAGGTTTTGAATGCAGTGGATAGACAAGAGTGATAAAATAAAAATAAAAATAAAAATAAATAGAGATGACGCATGGGGTACAAGTTCTTACCCTCTTCATCAAGCAATTTGAAGCTCAATATCATTAGTAGCTTGATGAATTCATCACCAGCCCAAGTATCTTCAGCCATAAACACTGACCAATTCCTTGATGAATTTCAAGCTACTAATGATATTCATCAATAGTAGCTTGATGAATATCATTAACACAAGAAACACTAGAATATCATTAGTAGCTTGATGAATATCATTAACACAAAATAGAGTTGTCAGTGTTTATGGCTTGATGAATATCATTAGATACTTGGGCTGATGATAAACACTAGAATAAACACAAGAAAAATTAGCTACTAATGATATTCATCAAGCTACTAATTGATCATCATTTAAAGATGCTAAAGACCAATTCCTTATCAGATATTCTAGTGTTTATGGCTGCAACAGGTAGAGAATCTAATTTTTTTTCCTGCCGTTCTATTTGCACACCTAGGATTATTGATCCAGGCGCCTCAAATCACATGACAAAGCTCTCATATTTTCTTTCATACTCACCTTGCTTTGCTAATAAAAAGGTCAGAATTGCTAATGGAAATTTCTCCGGTAAAGGATCTGTAAACATATTTGAAAAAAATAACCCTAAAATTAGTTCATAATGTCCCGAATCTTGCTTGTAACCATATCAGTGAGCTGAACTATCTAAAGATTCTAATTGTCATGTTATTTTGGTCTGCTGTGGATCTTCTAGTATATCTTCTTCCTATGATAAGGTTTTTAGTAATAGCCACAACATTCCTTAATCTTTGTTCTTGATCCTTTAAAACCAGAGTAATTTTCTTTAGTCTGTGAGGAAGCAAGTTCAAAATTCTAAGAAGACAGATTGAGATTGGTATCTTGAGGGCCTCTAAACATCACTCGCTTGCGACAATCCTTTGTTCAGATTGCAGTAAAGACTTCATGAATACATGGACATGGTTTAGTTTGCTAAGTATATAACCTCTAACTTCACCAAGTTCTTTGTTAAGACCATAGAGATAGTTAAAAACTTTGTTCTCACTCAGTTTTTGAAACAAAGTGATCCTCCAAAAAGCCTAATTTAACTCATATAACAAATTCATCTTCTGCTAGAGTTCTGTTTGTATTAAATATAAAATATGCATAGTATTTTGGTCTGCATTTAATTTTATTTGATAGTCAATCGTGCATGTTCATTCACTTTTTGTACAAAATTTTACTCCTTTAGGTCAAACTATTGCTCTTCAATGCTTTATTCGCAGAGAACCAAAAGTGCAAACATGGACCAAGGATGGAAGCATTAAGTGGATTCATGTAAGAAGCATGGTCTACCCGTGGTAACTGGTATGGGTGTGCTTCTCTCTAGACAGTAAAGCGCATGGCCTACCTACCGTACACATGGATTTTTGCCGCCTTCGGAAACCCTAACATGTTTTCTCCTTATAAAAGACCACGAAATGACTTTCTAAGGCATCTTTCAGGAGGCTAGAGTTTGAATTCTCCAAAGCTCGACATCATTTAAAGAACATTAACAAAAAAAAAAAAGAGAAAGTGAAGATTCAAGGGGGATTCATTGATCTACCAAAAAATAGTGCACGGAGGATCAAGAGTTTCTCTCTCTATTTTTACTTTTATTTATCTCGTGTTTAGATCTATAATTAAACTGAATCATATGGCTTGTAAATCAAACATGAGCAAGTAGATCTATTGTTCTAGGGTTGGGATTAGCCCGAAGTTCAAATAATTAAGGGAGGAACTGAAAGGTGAACTAAAGTGTTGAAAAACCTAAATTTGAACCTGAACCCCTAGTTAGGATTTCTTGAGGATAACTAGCTATCAAAAAGCTTAAAGAGTCAAATTAGCTTCAATTACCACAAACCTAGGAGTCGCTCTAAGTTAAAATACCTTGTTATGATCTAAAAAAAAGTAACGAGTACCTTGCATATTCCACCTTCGAGGATAATCTTTGTTGAAGAGACACCATTACAAAGTCATCTATCTAACAATGTGGTGAACGCTAATCCTACAAGACATTAAATTTGGATTAATCATCCAAAGCCATCGTTTGCCTTTGTTTAGTTTATTAACTTTTCATTTCATTTTGTTTATTTTAATTTTTGTATCCAACAGTGTTTACTCTAGATAGGATCCAACTTGGTGAAGAAGAAGGAGGTCTAGATGATGGCCCAATCTTCATGGTGTAGAATCTAGGTTGAGGGATAACTAGGTGCGAACATCCAGGGATGGATGAGACCCGTATGTTGGAGAGAGACGATTTGAAGCTTCAAGAAGTCTGACCCACTGTTCGAATAATCGTAGAACCACAAACCGGAAACTAATCCACACAAAACGTCCAGAAGCGTAAAGCACGAAGTAGGAGAAAGCCGAAACTTTCCTCTGGTGATTCTGTGAGAACTCACAAGAACAATGGTAGTAAGTCAACTCTTATTTCTATAATAATAATAATCAAAATTCTATCTTTCAAAAGAGAAGCTACAAGGCTATTTATAACCAACTTAAACTTGGGATACAAGAAATCTATCTTATTAAAATTAGCGAAGGAATCAATCTAAAATTTAAAAATTAAAATTTGCTACGAAAACTATCTAAAAATAGGAAAATAAAATTGGCTAGAAAATCAATCTAGATATGGGAATAGTATCCCGCGGGTACTGTAGCACGTGAAGATGGCAATCGAATCTCTCCACTCTTAATCTTGGAATACTTGATTTCATGGTTGATTGCAATTTGATTTTGTTTCCTTCCAGAAATTGGGTTAGTTTAGGAAAGAGATATTTTATGTTGATTTGTCATAAAAGGAAACCACATCTCCCTTTGTTTGCATGGGACCAACGAAGATAGGCACAGTTTTGTTCTTGGACGTGCATGTGAGTTTGAGGCCCACATGTGGTAGCTCCAAATGCTTCTCTCTTGCTATCCTCTTGCTTGACTAAGCCTGGAATTATGTCCTCACTTCCGGTACACCTATGTACAATTAAGATAGAAGAAATTGGAAACACCACCATATCAATATAATTTAAAAATAAGCTTAAGTTAGCGTTCACTTGGTTTTGGATTTGTTTAGCAAGGCTTCTTGTAATTAGTCTTTGATATGCTTCCTCTTCTATACCAGCTGAAGTATTACTATTTATAGGTGGTGTAGTTGGCATGGGTGTGATGCCCTTCATCATAATCTTAATTGCAAGAGATTAGTTATCACCAACAAAGTCCTCATAAGAACAATATTTTGTTACTACTTGAACGATCAGGGTACTTGCGTGTCTCAATAAGTTTGTTTTAATGGGCTATAACCAACTACATCCCTTGCTTAGTTTTCTTAATGAGTGAATGAATTTCAAAACTATGAGTGGTATTTTCCAAATCTTGATACAATATTTTTCACTATATCCCAATTCTCTTTTGCATTTTTACAGCAAAGGTAAGTTCGAGGGATGTTGTGCTCCATAGAATTTATCAACCATCCCTTGGCCATGGTCTTTTTAGCCATCCATTTGGAGACTAATCTTCATTTGGTAACAATGAGTTAACTGATATTGCCTTATCCTTCAAAAACCAACAAGACCAATTGGGACCGCTCCCTGAAATTTCCACCATGTTGTTTACGTTGAGTGATCGATAACAAGTGATAATCACCAACAGCCAACACCACTAAGACACTAGGGATGAGACATAAATAATTCAAGAATAGGAATTGGATCATTTAACTAGGGTCAAATCAACCATGAAGTCCTTGATTCAAAGGTAGTTCTGATACCAAGAGAGCTAAGAAAATCAAGTTATACTCTCTTCTGCATTTCCATTCTACAATATTGAAGTTTTTATACAAATCTCATGAGAGAAAAAAAGGGTAAAAACTAATAAACTATGGATCCAATAGTATCCCAACAAGAAAAGGAAAAGAAAAAAATTACGAAAGATAAAAAAAAACCAAAATAAACACAAAGCAATCCAATGAAGAATAGGATTGATTCCAATCTTCAATAATTTTATCAATAATTATAGGTTAATGAAAACTTAAAATTATGCAATAATTGCAATTAGAAAAAGCGTGAAGTTTGAACGAAGATAGTTTTATCAAAGTGCAAGATCTGGAAAAGATGCACATAAAGTACTTATTGTAGATTAAGCAAAATCATAACCAATACCTGTGTCATTAAAAGTGCTAGGCTTCCTTAAGGCGCTAAGAATTTTTATTGTTTGAGGCAAGAGGTGCCAGGAAAGGCATGCGATCGACCGAAGTAAAGTGCTAATTTATAAATAACATATATATATATATATATATATATATATATATATATATAATTTTTGGAATAATTGAAGTTAAGTAAATCAAAGCATAACATAAAATCAAGCAAAACACTTCCTCGAAGTCAAGAACCACTCAAGTTTTTAAAGTCCAAATTCCCTCTTCATAAATTATCTAATTCTACAATATCATCCTCCTCATCATCTAAAGTAGCTTCAACTCCATCACTAGATTTAAAATACAACTTTTTTTGCCTCTTTAATTTTCTCTAATTAATTAATTAATTAATTAATTAATTAATCCCTTTATTTACTCATTATTTTTTTACAAAACAGCTGCTGCATATTTAAATCACTTAGTTTTTTCCTTGAATTTATTTCATTCCTTATTAGTAAGTGCGCCTTTTTAAAATCACCTAGTTTTTCTCACCTAAATTTATTTATGTACTTATTAATATGCGTGCTTTTTTAAAATCACTTAATTTTTTCCCTCTAAATTTATTTCATTTCTTATTAGTAAGTATATCTTTGTAAAATCCAAATTAACACTAATTGAGGGCATTAAATATAGGGCTGATAGCTGAAAGAAAATGAAGACAGATGCACCTTTTTTATGCCTAGCGTAGAGCAAAAACCGCTCGCCTCTCATTCAAGGCACCTTGTCCTAAGGGTATTGATTCGCTAGGGCCACACCTCACCTCACTTGAGTACGTTTCTCGCTTTTAATAACACTGACCAATACCATCATACACACAAGTTTACATTTTCACTTCTATTCTATACAAAAATAAATAAATAACTATAAAAATAAAATGAAATAAAATAAGTGTTAAATGCCACAAAAGATGAAATACAAAATCATAAAGAAAATGAAAATATCTTATTATTTTTTTCACTTTTGGCAAATTTTTGAGGCTAAGACATGAAATATATTTTGGAAAAAAACATTTAATTTACCACAAACAGTAATGGTGTTATAATGACAAAAATCTGCAATAAAATTGACAAGTTGATTTAGGTCACCAAATAGTAATGACACAAATTAGACACTAGATTCTCTTCAGAAAATAAAATGCCACTAACACAAGAAAATCAATAAACATAAGACAAGAAAAATTAATAGAAAGCTCTAAAGGAAATACATACCATTCATTTGCTATGAAAGTATCGAAATTCTCTAATATGTATCCTGCTTCACATTTAAGAATGCCACTGACCTGAAATAGTAAGTGAGTTTTACACACGTATCTAACTCGAACTGAAAAATCACATAGTATTTACTGCAAAAAAACCCCCCTCATTCAGATAAATAACTAGCTGATATTCTTTAAATTACCACAATAAGGAGAAAGCTGGCTTCTTAGAAATTGCAGCTTGCATAAGGAAATCGCTTAATAAGACATGTGCCGATATTCTCAATTCTTTTCTTAATTTAAACAAAAAAATAATAATTATAAAATTTTAAAAAAGAAGATGATTATATCTCATTAAAAGGACATTCCTTCTTCACATGATTATGAGTGAAAAAGTGGAGAGAAATTCAATCAAGCATTAAAGGTATTGGCAATTAAAAGCACACTTTTTGGTATGTTTCACAAAGACATTGAAAACTTCAGACAATTAAGTTCTTGATGTAAATTAGCCAATAGAAAAGCATAATGAATGCCAAAAATAATCTACTTGAGTGGATTATTTTCTCAATTGTTGCTTCAAATAAAATTCACCTCGTTCTTAATTGTATGATAATAATATTGCAGGCTGAAACCAGAGAAATAAATCTTATTTTACAGGGCACAAGCAACAATTTAATATACATATACACAGAAAAATCAAATTTTTACCTTATCAAGCGAGATTATTTTATTCATCATACCAACATTAACAATTACTTGACAAGAAATAATGTGGCCACATCAAAAAGGCTAAATCAATATTTGCATTGCATCTATATGTCAGTATCCTTAATTTCTACCATCCTATAATGCTCATTCAAATGCAAATATCACTCTGATTACATGAAGGAAGAACAAAGGAAAATTCCATTACCATGTGTGAGTAATTTTCATATGATAATTCTTCATGTTTTGTGTAGAGATTATACATACATTCTTATAAAGGAAACCTAGTAATGGCTTCAGTACTCCATTACGTAAATTATAAAATTAGAATCGAAATGTGAATGAAAAGTAATAACTAAACTTGAAGCACAAAATAAACAAGAAAATGCAATTCAGGAAGATGTCAGAAATTATAATTTGAATTCATTCAAAATAAGGGTCAAGATTCATAGATTAAGGATCTTCAAATTAATGTTTATGTCAAACACTTCTCTTACTTCATTTCTTAGTAGGCCAAAAGGAGTAAACAACTAAAAGTGTAATATAGCGGAGCCAAATATTCAAATAAAATTCATCTAATTCAAAAGGCAAAACTAAGGATATTCTAGTAGTTGCGCATTACTAACTAGCATTTAAAAAAAATCATGTTTCAACATTGGCAAAACTTACTTCAATCTTTTTTTATACTTTGATAAACTATAATACACAGAAATGTCATTAAAGAGATGTAGAACACCTTGAAGTATATAATAATTCAAATGCATTATTTCTCATCTTGAGTTTAAAGATAAGTTTGATGTGAAAATGCTCTCATAATTCCCAATTAAGAGACAAATATTGTAATTACACTTTGAGAGATTATCTCTACTATCAAAGCATAATGATTGTTTATTATTTCTATAGCCATGCATTTAATAATAATTAATCATTACTGTGAACTTATATGTAAAAAATTGCTAAACAATAGAGCTGATACCTTATCATAAGCTTCCACCAACATGACCAGTATTACCACCTTAAGGAACAACCGCCAACCTCCTAGAGTTGCAATAACGGAGAATCTTGGATACCTAAAATGTTCTTACATATATGAAAATAAATCTAAACAATGTTAACAATAATAAATAGTCACTAGAATGCTTCTAGAAATATACATCACTAAGACAACAATATTCAGGGCCATTATTATGATTCCATACGAGCAATAAAAAGATCAAAGTATTTAATGATCAAAGTATTTTATTATGAAATTAAGTTTTCAGCAAAATGATACAAACTAAAACCAGAACTTTTGAGACATAGCCAACTTACGACAAAATCATTTAGCTTAATACAAAAAACGCATATCTATATATATATTTCTAGAGGACAAGATACGTTTCATAACAAAAAAATAAGAATGGTAGCTTGTGCTAGATCCTAGACTATTTGGCAAGAGTATATGAACATCTCAAGGGATAGATCTCCGCAATTAACACTGAATAAAGTTCTAAACTCCCTAACAACATTATGATATTAACTAGAAAATGACGTTAACATACCATAACACTTCTCATTTCAAACGTGGAAGTCATATAAAGGAGAAGTGCATGTGCTATGATATCTTCTGAACTATGATATCTTCTGAGTTCCTAGCTTCAATCACTACAACAAAGTTGGTCTATAGCAACTAAATTTAGCGGTAAATTTGTAAATGTATCACTATAAATATATTTCGTGGCAAATTTTTTATATTAATCGCTAAGGATATATTTTTAGTGGCAAATTTTTAAATTAGCTATTATAGATATAAATTTATTTATTATTTTTGAAATAATAATTTTTATAATTGCAAATCCATGTATTAGCCGTTATATATATATATATATATATATATATATTAAATTTTAAAATTATATTTAAGAGTATAGCGGCAGATTTTTTATATTAGCCACTATAGATGTGTTTTTAGAGGTAAATTTTTAAATTAGCTATTATAGGCACAAGATTTATTTAACAATAGTTTTTATAGCGGCAAATCCATCTATTAGCCGCTATATATATTAAATTTAAAAAATTATATTTAATGGTTGAAATTGATCTTCACTATTTTTTTATCATTTATTTAAATAAAAATTATCTATTGAAAAAATTTATTATTCCGAATTTTATAGATAATATTTTTATTTAAGAAACTTTTAACCAATTTGAAAACTTTTAAAATTTTATTTATTTATTTATTTATTTTAGATATTCCATTATCCCAAATTTTTTTATTTTAGAATAAGTGATTCGTTTTAATTCTAATTATTAAAAAAATTAATAAAGGTGTATATTAATTAACTAAATATATCTAGAAATTAGGATTAGTGTGATCATTAAGCTAAATATTTTAATTAAAAATAAAATTAAAATTATTCACATGAAGGACTTGCAGTTCTTCTTGTTTAATTTTAAAAAGACATATAAAAAAAACCCCACTTAATTATATTTATATCTCTCAAGTTTTAATTAATTAACTAATTCCCCACAAAATTTAAAAATAATATCCATGATCTAATTTCCCAATTGTTTTCACTTTATCACTTATTTTATTTTAATATATTTATTTTCCTTATTTATTTCTCTTATCATTTTTATTACTAAAATAAATCGGTGATTATAACAATGGAAAGGTATCCGATAATACAATTCAATATATTTTAAGTTTTATTAAAATCAATTTTGTTTTTCAAAAATTAGCTAAAAAGCTCCATCCCATTAAACAAACCCACTCTTTAACCTAATTCTCGCATGTGTCAAACTCCCATATTCAAGCACGTGTCCCATTATCTCTAGAATTTTCCCATAGTTTCAGAGAAGAGAGAGAGAGAGAGAGAGAGAGAGAGAGAGAGAGAGAGAGAGAGAGAGAGAGAGTAACACACTGTGAGAACGGCGGCGAGAGCTTCTTCTTGCTATGTTGTTCGAATACTTGGAATCGAATCGATCGTGTTTGCTTCTTTGATTGATCGAGAACACCTGATTCGGCACTGGAATTCTCTTTTAGGATCAAATTTTCGGTAAGAGTTGATGTATTTTGTTACTTTTAATCGCTGGATTCTCTGTGAATTGATCTATTTTTGAGGGGGGATTGGATTGGGGTTTTGGGTTGGATTTCAGGGGTGATTTTGTTTGGTTTTTGGAAATTTAGGGTTTGTTTTTAGGGAATTTGGGGAGGGGATTGGGGTTTCTTTTTGTGTTGAGTTCTTTATGTCTCTATTCCTCTCTAGTTTTCTTTTTTGTTTTAATTATTTTGTTGTTTTTTTCATTGTGATGATTTTTTGTGGCTCATAGTGGGTAAATGTATAGAATATAAAAGCGATATATGGGTGTGTTATTGGAAATCTGGTTGGTGTTCTTTTAAACCATTGTTGGAGAAAATTTAATATGCGTGTTGTTTAATACATGTTTAACAAATGAGTGATCTATTGTGTCTACATCATTAGATTTATGGTGAAAATAAATTTCAACTTGTGGGTTGAAGCATGGATAGGTGTCATGTATCAAACTAGTACTTCATAAATGTGTAAAATAAATTAATGGAGTAATTAGATGGCAGTTAAGGTGAAACTTTGTTAGGGAACAAATATTGAGTGTTATTTTCTTTTCTTATGGGGTTTATTAAGCAGTGTGGAAGTAGCACTTTGTTTGGAGGTATTCGTTCCTGCTTATGATTAACAAATCCAAGATAGGGATATCTAGTTTGGTGTATCAGTATGACCGGGTTTTTGGAAAGATTTGGATATTTTGCTTGAAGACGTGAATACTTGAACATGGTATTGCTTCTTAGATTATAGCTTTTGCATGAATTCATATGATCTTCAGTTTTAATATTGACAAAAAATAACTATTTATGCAACTTTTGTTATTACTTATTGGGTGTAAGTAAATGAGTATTCCTTACTTTGAGCATTTTTTGAAGTGTCAGCTCGTGTTACAGTATTTTTATCCGTTAAAATTATGCTTCGAGTTATTCACCCTTGTGGACTTCCCTATCTGGAAGTGAAGGCTGGATTCTATTCTTAGAGAAGATGTATTTACCTCTAGATAAATGTGCTGTTAATATACAACTAAGGTCACCAATTATGCATTAAGCACAAATCAGGATGAGGCCAAGGTGAAGGACATGATGACCATACCCTAATCGTAATTGTAATGTAAAGTTCATGCCATCAGTTCAGTGTGTTTTATTCATTCAAATCTCCAACTTTTAATCTATGATCTTGGATATAACCATATTTGTAAGATAATTTTCTGATAGCATTGACCTCATTAATGGTATGCTGAAATGGTAAAGGTTAAACATGTCATTGGCTTAGTAAAATTTATAGAAAACCTAGTATTGGAAGAGCCATCAGATATTGGCCAAATATAAACATGGATTGACCATCCTTTCATATTTTGCAGCCTTGATGTAAGAAGAAATTTGTTTTTCATATTATGCTTCCATCTATCAGCCCAAAGTTATACTACAAATTTAGCACAGTAATTTATTTTTTCACATGTTGGAGATCTGGACAGTTAGATTGATAACTTTGAAGCAGAGGTTGAAGGCCTATCTGTGAAGAAAAGGAAGACAAGGCCATCTCGACTGGCCTGTTCCAAATTATACCTTTTGTTGCTGTATAATTAATCGGCATTTTTCTTTGCCGTGATGATTAAATGTCATTTACATCTATTTCCAGTCATAAGTCACATATAATGAAGCTGGAGTTAATTTTAAGACTACTAGATAATGATGAATTAAGTAATGACCAAGTCAATGATCTTAAGGAATTTATGGAAGATTATGTTGAATGAAATCAAGTTTGCACTGGCAAATATACTAGCCAAGTTGTCAAGTCTTGTTCTGTAATTATTATAAACTTATATGCATGTTTTTTCAAGCTTGTGTTTCATGCTGACTATTAGAACCTTATTTTTAACACATGACTGACATCCTTGATTATTTATGAAGAAGGATTTTCATAAATTTGATGTCATTGATGAGTTCTAAAGCTCTTTGCCATTGGACAAGGTGGAAGCACTTGAGGATCTAGTGACACTCAGTCCATCTAGTCTTGTTAAGGTTTATGTTTTCTTCTATTATTTTTTTAATTCAACTCTTTTGATTAGTCTTGTCTACTTTTATTGTTTTCTAAGAACAAATGCTCTTGCAAAATATGCGGAAGTCAAATTTTTGGTTTTTTTTTTCTATAGCAAAATTTTGATTTGTAGCATTACAACATTTGTAGTTTTTCAAGGAGCATATGACCATAAGAATATCATTCTGAGTTCATTTATGTTGGATCGGCATTACTCGCATTGTTGGTGGTTTAAAATTCATGTGTCTTAGTTGGTTTTATTTTCTTTAATTAAAAAATGTGATTCTACATACTTTTTATAATTGTTTCTTACTTCATTGCAAATCTTGCCATGTAGTTTGCTTACATCGGTTGCTATTAACATGCTACACATATTAGTTATTGTTAATATGTGGTTGAGTCGATTGCACTGGATGTTCTAGGTCTTTGCGAGGTTTATATGTCGGTAGTTTAGTTTTTATAGCTTTTTTTTCTTGAAAATAAAATATAGGGAAATTAGCATACGTTCA
>NC_052485.1:13672774-13692906 GCF_009730915.1 Dioscorea cayenensis subsp. rotundata | reverse complement strand
AGTGATAAAATCTCAAAATTTAAATTCTTTCTCTCTCTGCTCTCTTCATAACCAACCCTCTGTCAAATCATAATTGTATCTACGGTAATCAATATATATAATATTTTGAATTTAATTTTAATATTTCAATTCTATTTATTAATTTAAAATTTTATTTTATTTTTATTTATTTATTATTTTAAAAATTCATTTAACCTAACTTGCCTCGGGATATGTGTTTGGGGTACTTTTGATGGTACCTTCTCAGGTTGCCCCCGAGATCTGTCTCGTGCATGATCAAAGAAATTGTGGATCGCCTTGAGATGCGTACTTGGGGCTATCCTCAGATTTGAGATTGCCTCGAGATATGTTCTCAGGGCAATCTTGTAAATTTTGTATTTATGGTATATATTCTCAAGGGCAATTTTTAATTTCCATGTCTCGAGATATGTTCTCAAGGAGAATTTTGTAATTTTGCATTTATGCCTGAAGATATGTTCTCACTGGGCAATTTTGAATTTTGCATTTATGCCTCAAGATTTGTTCTCTAGGGCAATTTTGTAATTTGCATTTTGTACTTACCTTTGAATTTGCATTCTAGGTCCAAGACAAACCAAATAGTCAATTAAGATTAAGATTAAGATTAGGACATTTAAATTTTCATTCTAAATATATCTACGATTAGGATATATTAGAATTTAAATTAAATTGGAATTGGTCTCCATTAGACACATCTTTAATTTTATTAGGACATGCATTATATTATTTTATATAAACGAATCGCTCCCCTTCCTACTTTTCCTCACGAAATCCTCTTTGGTGAGATTGAGTGAGAGAAGCAGGAACCCTTAACCCCTTTCTTTTGCTCATGGCTAATACCCTCTCATCCCTTTTGGGATATAACCTAAAATTACAATGAGGTCCCCCAAGGTCTAGCTTTCATGCGCCACACTCCTATTTTTGACTCTGAAACTGAACCAACAATCATATATGAAGGAGAAGAGCACTTAAAGTGGATAAAGCGCTATCCTAAACGTATGGTTTAGTTGCTGAAATTGTTCACAAACCGGTGGTTTGAGGGACGGCCCAACGGATGCAATCTGTTTGAAAACTTGAAGTTGAGAAGCAAAAGATTTGAAGACATTCAAACCCTTGGATATAGGATCATCAATCACCACCCGGATGGAAGGGTAGGGAGCCTATCCAAAATAATTTAATCAATCTTTATATTATGCGAGTGGGCAAAATTCATAGTCAACAACTACTCCAACGAATTATCAAAAGCAGAATTGATGGACGGGATTGTGGCTTCAGTCGGCCTCTATGATTTTGACATGAACTTTTATAAAGCGTTAGTAGAACTATGGTGTCCCAACACTAACACTTTCCACCTCTTGCACGGAGAAGTTGGGATTTCATTATAGGACATCAAGGAATTGGGAGGACTTCCAATCACTCGGAGACATCTATGATGAAGTCATACCTCCTAAACGACACAATCTGCCAAGATATGACCTGAACATTCTATTTTAAGAAATCTTTTACAACATCTTTCAATGGCTCTCAAGACAAAGCCGACAAAGATGTATTCTTTGAGGATTGAGTGGAGTTCTTTAGGAGATCAAGACATAGCTCCGTATATGGCCCAGCGACTAATCCCTCCAAAGCTTGTTTTCAAGGCGATTTAGTTGATTTTTATAGCATTGTGGATTTGCTTTTTATTATGCCGGGTGATCGCATAAGGTAATGAGACCGTGAGTTTTTAATGATGGCACGTAACATCGCACACGGGAGGAGAGTAGCTTTTGCCCTTGCGAGTTGAGCGCCGCTTATACTTAGGCTTAAATGCCATGGCTAAACACGTAAGAGGCCCGGATTCTCTACCACAATTTTCCCCTGCTCATTTCTTGTATGCTTGGGTCGGGTTATTATTTTCAAGCATATATCTCAAAAGGAGAATAGATGACAATACCTCAAGTGTCCCTGGGTTTCTGAGAATACCCAAGATGTTGTAATTTATGAATTCCACCGCAACTCCGCTGTCAATCCTATATATGTGAAGAACTTTATCCGACGTGAAAGCTACTCATATCTCGGCCCTTTCTCGCTCATGCATCATCAATGACAAGGTGATACAGATTTCGATACTCGATCGACCTTAACGTATCGGATTCATATACCATGGAATATGTGATGAATCTTCGCTAGGAGTTCTTCCGCTCGTGTGCGGGAGATTTTTGCATAACCTTATAATCCGTGATCGATTTGGCGTCAATTTGGATACGATCAAGATACTCCGGTACGTACATTGATGTTCCTAGGAGAGCTTCTTTTCTCGGGATTCTTGTGGTACTCGGGCTTTTATCTTTCTCGCTTTTGAAGATGTCCAATCCATTCTACATTCCCTGCATGATAGAGAGGGGAGACTTATACTTGTTTATGCACAAAAATGGTTGAGGACTCTTGAAGCTTTTTTCTAACAGAAACATTCATTGTTGATCCAAGATGATTTCGTGAGACAAGAGAACCATTATTAGGAGCAAGGGCAATCTTCAAAGGGGCGATCGATTTATCAATGAAAGTATATTCATTGATGACATCGATCTCACTCAGCTAATCCAGATTATCCCATCAAAGCGATAAAGAACTAAGGTATGTCAACTTTATTTATTTGCTTATTTGTTTATTCATTTTTCTATTATTAGTATTTTTAAAGAATAATCAACTTTTCTTCCTTTACTTCTTTTCCTTTACAAATCAAAAATCCCCAAGAACTTTTTCCCTTTTCTTTTACGCCTCTTTTCTGAAAATCCAATTTAAATTTAAATTTAAATAATTTAATCAACGATTTTTCTTTTTAAAAATCTGATTTTCGATAATGAATTTTTCCTTGAAATTTTTATTGTTTTTTAATTCAAATCCAAATTTTTGACTGAAGGTCAAACTTTGTAACTTCACACTTTATATTTGACTCAAAGTCCAAATTTCGACTCAAAGTCTATTTTCAATATAGGGATACAAATTCATGACACCCCATTAGACAATGTTAGGGCTATTCAAAGTCCTCCAAGAATTGATGATGTTCCCTCATTAGATCTAGAGATGCACATGAGCTCCCGTGGTAAGAAATATCTCTTTCTCTTTCTTTTTATTTATGCATCTTTAATAAACTTGATGACGTTTTATATCTAGATCAAGTAAACGACAAGATTTAAGTGTCGTGCCGAGAGAAAACATTGAGTTGGCGACCATGTTGGGATGGAAGACAAAGCATTGGAGTAGAAGAAAATATTGACATTGAAGAAGCTCTTCCTAACTCCACTACAAGGTATTGCCCTCATGTCATTTTTTTGCACCTTAACCCTTTGAATTTCCAAGAGTTTTAAAAAATTATGCCACCAGGCCCTCTAACCTTTGTTTGATCTCTTCAAAATTTGCAAAATAACTCCCAAACTTCCATATTTTCATATTTTTTATGATTTCTTGCGATAAAACCCTCTAACTTTCATATTTTCACATGTGTTCACAATTTTGCATGCATGTCCTCAAATATAATTTTTATTATTATTTTATTATTATTTTTTTCCATAAATTTTTGCAACAAAGCCCTCTTTTTTTCATTTTTTCTCTCTTTTTATTCTTTGCAAATTTCCCCAAACATTCCATAATTTTTCCAATAACTTTTTTTTATTTGCTTATTTATTTATTTATTATTTACCATATATTATGTCATACATTCTCTTTCTTTGGGGTTTCAATATGGCAAATATTTTGTAATAAAAATATGAATAGGCATATAAACCTGTTTTATTCCTAACTCATTATATAATTTGAGTCATATGCACATGTAACATGGCTAACATGCATCATGCATTTGAATGATATAAAACCCATGGTGGGGTCCACCAAGCATGGTAGTATAAATTCAACATCCATCTAATTCATGTATCCATGCATGAGATTTGAGAAGTCATGTATTATATTTCAATAAGGAGGACAATCATTCTTCAACATTTTGTCATTTTCTCTCTTTTTTTTATTTTGTTATTATTTTCTTTTTTCCCCTTATTTATTTTAAATTTTCTTTCTGTTAGGGGATGTACCAGTTGCCTTGGGAAATGAGTTCCCGCAGAACCAGCCAATAATCCAAGAAGTTTTTTTTTCAATAGTATTTATTTATTTATTTATATATATTTTTTATTTTTCTTTTCTTTTCATCGTATAACGATTTTTTTTTTGTTTTTGTTTTTGTTTTCTTTTTTTTAACGATTCAAGAGGATGAAAGTATTTCATCTCTTAGTCAAATTCCTTCGGCAAGTTTTATAAAAGATGCCCCCTCTTCAATAGAGAGTGATGGCGGGAATACTCATGTTGAGAGTGTACCTTGCGATAGCAAAGATGCTAACATAGAAAGCACGCCTAAGAATAGTGGTAATGTCAATGTTGACACCCTAACTCCAGGAATGCAGAACGAAGGTATTATTTATTTATTTATTTATTTACTTTTTTTCGCGTACCGCCGTGATATATATACATTTTATTTCTTTTTTCTCTTTCTTCTTTTTTTTAGACGTCCAAGAAATTGCCAAGGACGTTCATACTCCCACCGAGGAATTGGAAAGTGATGGCTCTAATGCCGACGTCGGGATTACCAATTTACCCGAACAAGCCCAAGGTTTTTTTTTAATCTTTTTTCTTTTAATCTTTTTTTCTTTTTTTTATTATTTATCGAAGGTCAAAATTTATTTGTATATTCTCTTTGTAGGTTCAAAGAATATACCGAATGTAGTTTTACGCCTACGAGACGAGATGATTAACAATATAAAGTCCCTAAACTATCACAACTACCACGACATCATCAACAAAGTAAAGGAGTCAAAAATTACTTTTTGAACCTTTCAACATCGATTTGACCCGAGCCTAGAGCCTTTCATAGAGAAGATCGCTCGATGTGCATTCTATGCCAAAGAAGCCTCATAGGATCCTAATGTTCAAGCTTGCATCCGTAGTCAACAAGCCAAGGCATGCGTACACGAAAGAACTTTGGCACTCGAGCGTCTTAACAAACTTAGGACTGACTGGACTAATGACATCAATGTGAACAAGGAGGAGTATCGGAAACTTGCTAAGAGGGAACATCAACTTCAGGCCGAACTTTGTAAGATTCAAGGCACAATAAAGACTCTGAGTGAAAAGATAGTGGATTCAACGGACCTGATTGAAGCTTCCAAGCCTACACGTGTAATCTTCAAGTTGCATTGGATGAGCCCAAGACACGACTTCTTTCGAGAATCAAGAAGAGAACTTAGATACTCCTCTTATGGCTATTTTCACAAAATGGCTTGATGAGTTGGAGGAAGCAAAAGAATCATTGTTGAAATTTATTGGGCATTAAAGAGCCTTCTTTCTTTCTTTGCTTTCCTAGTTTGTTTTCTTAGTTTGCTTTCTAGTTCGTTTATGATTTAGCAAATTGATTTTTAAAAACATTGATTATGGATATTTGATTTGAATAAGTCGTAGCCTTTTTCTTTTTCTCATGCGTCATTGTTTTTTTAATAGAATACTTGGAGAACTCAAATCATGATTGATTTTTTTCTTGTTTTGTTTTGTTTTGTTTTGTTTTTTTTTTATCCATTTTGAATGAGGGCCTTGTATTTCTCAATATTTTCAGCCACATTTGGAATAATTTTATAAGTCATTTATCCACTTGATAGCACCATGGGCAAACAGGGAATTAGACAAACAAGGTCTTTGAACTCAAATTTTTATGATAATCAAATGAGCTCAAATTCCAATCTCCACCGTTCATTTTAGAGACAAGGACCTTATAAATGACTGTAAAACTTTTCACTAAAATTGAATATGATTTGATATGGTGATACTTGACTTGATGATGAGGTAGCTGGGGAGGAATTTAGGCAAATTCTGCTTCTAGATGTCCGAATGTTTTATAATAGACATATGAACTTAGAATTCAATCGTGACCGTTGATATTGAAGATTGAAATGCCTTGATCATATAGAAAAAATTTTAAAAGGATTGAAACTCTTTTGACTATCTGATCTTAAGCTAGAATTTGAATATGGTGTAATGACAATCATTAATGAATTTCATGCTGGATTTGTGATTTTATTTTGATAATTGAGGGACTTGAGGCTCAATTGTAACTGTTCACATTGAGAATTGTCAAGTATGGAGTTTTCATAAAAAATTTCAAACCCATCTGAATTTTTGGCATAGTCCGATTAACACATTGATCAACATTGAACGTAGAGAAGCGGTGTCCTGCATCATGGCCCACAGTCGTACTCTCTTCTATAAATCATGTAATCTTCAAACCAAATTTCAACTTTTCATATTGAAGACTAAACATGTATTTATAATTTGAAAGAAATTTTAGAGGAATCAAAGATAATTTAGTTACCCGATGAGACCTTGATTGGAACAACACTATCAAGGAAACTTCCAATTTCAACACTTAGCATATGTAAGTTTTTTTTTTGTTATTATTATTATTATTTTGGTTTTTTTTTATTTTTTTTATTTATTTTTTTGATTTTTTTGATTGATTTTCTTTTTGGAAAATCACAGGGACCGATGTATTTGCCTCAGGAAGCACCCTTAACTGTGCATGACCGGTCTACATGGAACCGGACGTTCCATCATAGACAAACACATGTCTCTTTATTTCATTGAATGAATTTTAGTACAAAAGTGAGTTTAGTACAAAAATGCATAAAAATGAATGTTTTGCCTCGAGAAGTACATTTAATTGTACATGACTAGTCAACCTTTGTGAGGGGCCAGACGTTCCGTCATAGCCAAACATTTTTTACATTAGGCATAATACTTCTTGAGGAAACGGCCGTTGATGGGTGGCATCGGTCTTTCTCCATTGGCATCGATAAGTTGATATGCGCCTCCTTCGTAGACGATCTCTACAACATAAGGGCCTTCCCAATTTGTTTTGAATTTGCCCCCGGCTTTTTTGTTGGTAATGATGGGTCTTGTGAGGACAAGGACCATCTCTCCTTTGGTAAAAGTCCAAAAACGAGCCATCTTGTTGTATGCTTAAGACATTTGTGCTTTGTAGACTTCGAGATTTTGTTGCACCCCTAATCTTTTTTCATCTAGAGAGTCCAACTCATCCAAGCGGAGCCAAACATTATCTTCATTAGAAATTTCATTTTGCAATGCCATTCTCAGTCTTGACTTCTCTCAGTGGGATTGTTTCTGCCCATCTGGAGAAATAATCTGTTGCAGCCAATATGAACCGATGTCCCAAAGATGATGGTGGTTCGATAGGACCGATTACGTCTGTTCCCCATATCTCAAAAGGCCATGAGGAGGCTGTGGGGTGTAAAGGATTTGGATGTTGATGAATAAAATCTCCTTGTATCTGACATAGATGACACTTTCTAGCATAATTGATGCAATCTCCAACCATGGTTGGCCAGTAATACCCCAAGTGCTTGATCTTGAGTCGCATCTTGGGTCTGGATTGGTGCGCACCGCATATCCCAGAATGCACATCATGCATAACTTCTTGGGCTTCTTCGTATGAGAGGCATCACAAGAGCAGTTGATCATATGACCTACGGTATAATATATCATTTATGAGAGTGAATCTTAGGGATCTTCGCTTTATCTGAAGACTTTTTGATTTATCCTCAGGGAGTTTATCATATTTCAAATATTCCATGAACGGTTGTCTCCAATCTTCCTTTGGCATTTTGAGAATGAAGACTTCTGCATTGCCCCCAGCACTTTCCTCTTTGACTTCGTCAAGGATAGTACTAATGGGTCTTCTATTTTTTATGGTATATGGATTTCTTCATAATTTGGATTCGCCAGCTCCTTTGCTACTTTCGCCAAAGAATCAGCTTGTCCACTTTCTGATCTTGAAACCCTCCTCAATTGTACTTGGGGGATTTTCTTCATCAGATTTTTGACCTTCTTATAATATTTAAGAAGTTCAGGTTTGTATATCTTGTAGTCTCCTTCGACTTGCTAGATAATGAGTTGTGAGTCTCCAAATATGTGTATGTCTTGGATCCCCATTTTAATTATCAATTCCAAACCAGCAATGAGAGCTTCATATTCTGCCTCATTGTTTGTGCATGGCTTCATGAGGGAGAGAGAGCATATCTGAGGATACCACCTTCCAGTGTGACAAACACAAGTCCTATCCCAGCTTTAATTTGTGGAATTTGGAACATAAGTGCCGGTTTTATAGATGACGCTCCATCAAAGTATAGCCACCACCTTGCTTTTTCCACCATTAATGTCTCTTCATCAGGGAGATCAAGATTAAGTGGTGAATCATCAGGGAGAGGATGTGCTGCTAGAAAGTCTGCCAGAGCCTGCCCTTTAATAGGCTTATGTGGAGTATATGTTATGTCAAATTCCATCAGAATCAATGCCCATTTTGCTAGTCTTACTGTAAGCAACGGCCTCATCATAAGGTATTTGAGTGGGTCTATTTTTGATATGAGCATTACTTTATGCGCTAGCAAGTAGTGTCTCAACTTCTTGACTGCAAACACCAAAGCTAGGCAATGCTTTTCAATTGGCATGTATTTACTTTCAGCTCCTACCAATATCCTGCTAAATTAATATAACACATTTTCTTTGCCTTCTTCATTATTCTGAGCTAACATAGCCCCCAAAGACCCTTCCAATGCAGCAGTATATAAAATCAGAGGCTTTCCTGAATCGGGACTGCCAGCACTGATGGATTCAGCAAGTACTGTTTAATGTGCTCGAATGCTCTCTAACATTCATCATCCCATTTTAAAGGAGCATTTTTCTTAACTAGTTTAGAGAAGGGTTTGCATCTTCCAGAGAGGTTGGAGATATATGATAAACGCCCTTGGAAGGAGCGCAGCTGCTTCAGTATCTTAGGAGGAGGCATTTCTAGGATTGCCTTTATCTTGGAGGGATCTATCTCTATTCCCCGATGCCTCATAATAAAGCCTAAGAATTTTCTGGAAAGGACTCCAAAAGCACACTTCATGGGATTCATTTTCAACTTGTATTTTCTGAGGCATGTGAAAACTGTCCTCAGATCATCAAGATGCTTGTCTTTGTAATTTGCATTAACCACAAGATCATCCACATAGCATTCGATAACCTTGTGAATTAAATCATCAAATATTCTGGTCATAGCTCTTTGATATGTCGCTCCTGCATTCTTCAGTCCGAACGGCATTACCCTATAGCAATAGATGCCATGGGTGTTCAGAAAGCTGTATTCGTTTGATCCTCCGGATGCATTTTAATTTGATTGTATCCAGAATATCCATCCATAAAGGAGAACATCTCGTACCCTGAGGTGTTCTCAATCATGAGCTCCATAACTGGGAGGGGAAAATCATCCTTGGGGCACGCTATATTCATATCCCTGAAGTCTACACATATCCGTATTTGCCCATTCTTCTTTTTCACAGGGACTATGCTAGCTATCCAATCAGGGTATTTCTCTTCTCTGATAAAATTTGCTTCAATCAGCTTCTTTGTCCCTTCTATCACCTTTTCTTCCAGGTTAAACTTAATCTTCCTTGGTGCTTGTTTAACTGAAGTAGCATTAGGATCAATGGCCAGTCTGTGAATAGCTACCTCATCATCTAACCCTGGCATTTCATTATAGTTCCAAGCAAAGCAGTCAATATTCTTCTTCAAGAGAGCCTTGAATGATGATTTTTCTTCTTCTGATAGTTGTGCACTTAGGAAAGTCGGCCTTGGGTCATCATCACTTCCAAAGTCGATTTCAACCAACTCATCAATTGTTACTTGCCCCCCGTCTTCTAGTTCGAGTGGTGCATTCTTCATTTTTATTTTCTCTTCCTCCTCCTGCAATGTTAACATGTAACATGAATGCTTGGAAAGCTCATAATAGCCTATTCCTCTCTTCTCTATCTGTGCAGGAGCCCACAATCTATGAAAGCCCTGATGTGACCTTCTTGACCACTTGATTTTGCTCCCAAATCTCTCAACTATTGTCCTGAGCTTGTTGGGTAATGACTTGGGAAGTTTATGGGTTGAGCTTCATCATCTTCTATTTCTTCAATATTTATGATATCATCATTTGAGATCTTTTTGTTTTTGTCATTATAAAAGAGAATACCTCTCTCCTTTTCATGTCGTGCTGGCACATAAAATGTCTTTAGATGCTCAACTGTATTTACATTTAAGTCATCCAGGGATTTGTATAGCCCATCAGGAATCTTTGTAATGTACAATGCATTTTCTTCAGTAGATCTTTCAACTTGACCCTTTCTTTGGTGTATATATGCATCACTCTCATCTTCTGATGACTCAGTGGCACTACCAAAGTGAGGTGGCGCTGGTTCTTTTTTTTGGAGCACAGGAGTAGTTTTGGCCGTCTTCATCAAAGACCCTTCTTCAGGGCATGGCAATTTGCCCCCTTTGGTTGATTTGGATGTGTTAAGATAATATCTCGCATCCTGACAAGGTCCCCTTGCGTATATCCCGCAAGTGCACGGGTTTGTTGAAGTAATAATCCCGGATGAGCGGGTATCGAATCCACAGGGAATAGGGAATAAAAACACTTAATCCACTTCTTAGCTATGTGAAAGATCAGTAGTGATAAGTGTGACAATGATTCAATTCTCAAAAGTAAAAACAAGTTAGAGAGTACGAGTAAAGAGGGAGGTAAGGCAATCGATAAAGATGGGGTACTCGGATAATGCTCCGCCTAGGACAATCATTTCAAGTGCAAGGACCCTCTATTATGCTTCCTAATCAATGCAATGGTGAGTCGTGGAAATCCTTAAATACATAGTCCCAAATCTAAGGTCAACTATGCCTAACTCTATACATGTCCCGGAGGAGAGATTAGATAACCTCTCAACCTCACACTCGAATAGAATTGCAATGAGCTCTAGGGATTCCAAGTGATAAATCTCTTCCTAAATATAGACCTAACCCTTTGGTCCAGGTGGAAGGTTCCTAACAAAAATTAAGCCCTAGATACTAAGATCACCTCAACGCTTCACTCCATTACACGCGCAACTAAGCCCCAGCGGAAGTTCATCCCTTAAACCATTCACTCTATTATGGCCGCAAAGAACTCGAGGAACGGAGGTAGAATTTATCATGACAGAGGGGAAAGGGGACGCTCCTGTACCTCTCGACTCACCCTCTCAACCCTCTCCAACCTAGCTTTGTCTAACGCTCGTGGTGTGTCACTCACTCACAAGATTACCAACAAGAACTCTCAACCCTAGTGTCACTCTAGGGGAAATGTTCATACAAACAAACATTCAAGGTTGGAACTCACAACAAACATCAATTAATTGAAAGCATAATAAAGAGATTCAATGAAACAAATACATACTAGGGTTCACAAATACCCAAGTACCCACTAGGGCTTTAGCTCTCCATGGAGCTAAGTACAATCAAAGAAATAGAATGTAAAAGCAATGAATCCATAGAGAAACCCCCTCGATAGTCGTGTAGATGGTCTTGTGGAAAGTCCTCTACTCGTCGTCCAAGGATTCCCTCGTCCGGTATAGGATACGCCTCGACGGAAGCTCCCCTAACAACCTTCTTCCTCAGAAATGATGATGTCAGAGCCGTAGAACCTCTCCAAAACCTTAGCCAATACCTCTCAAAACCCTAGCCGAAGCCCTCTCTCAAGTTGGGGAAAAGATCGAGAAAAGAATGTCGAAATCGGGGCTGAATTGGCTTTAAATAGGGCTGGAATCGGGCGACCACATGGGCCTGTCGATTTTTCACACGCCCATGTGGAATTTCCACACGGTCGTGTATAATTTCCACACGCCCGTGTGGATTCTCTGAATTCTTGTTTTCTCGACCGGCTGTGAACAGTGTCGCTACAGTACTTTGCCACAGTGTTCTGCTGCAGTATCCGGCCTGAATAGCTTCCCGGATCCATGCTTCCATCGGGGTAACGCAAACGGGCACACATTCACGTTGTGGATCACTTGCTTCTTTAATGACGGACAAATTGGTGGAGATCTTGTTCGATGTGCATAAGTCGGAATGCTTGAGTGTGACTGCCCTTGTGCCCCTCCAAATGGTTGTGCTAACTCAAATATGAGGATGTTGGCACACACTCTAGCATCTCGCACCCGGCCTATGTCTTCGCGTTTGAACCTTAGCAAGATTTCCTCCAAAATCGGTGCATTATGATCCACATTGGCTTCTTTCCTTCATACTCGGCCTCACAACCCTACCTGCACAAAAGTAACATAAAAACACACATATTAGTGTAAAAACCCGAGAAGAGTAATGCTCAACATAAGAAAAGAATGCTTCGCATTAATATCACACAAGCACCTATCACATCCTCATGGTGTATTTCATGGATGCCAAAAGGTTGGATCTATCCATCAATTCTAAACTCTTCCCCATCCACCAAATACTTTGCGCATTGATGCAGTGTTGAAGGAACCAGCTGGTTTTCATGAATCCATGGCCTTCCTAAGAGGGCTTTATAGGAAGCATCAGCGTCAATTACATGAAATTTCATGTTAGATGATATTTTCCAAATTTAAGGGGGAGAGTGATCGATCCCAATGTCTCTTGGTTGTGCTGATTGAAGCCCTGGATAATGATCTTCTCCGAAGACAAGTGGCATACTTCAAGAGCTAATGCTCGAAGAGTGTTGAGGGTCATTAAATTCAAAGAAGACCCTGGATCAATCAAAATCCAGTTGATCTTTACTCCATCACAAAATCCTGTCACATATAGTGGTCTGTTGTGTGTCATAGTCCCAAGCAATAGGTCCTCATTTGTGAAGGACACCGAAGATGTATGAGATGCATATAGGGCTTCTATTATGTTGATCTCAGCAAAGTATGCTTGATACTCCTTAGGATTTTGAAGGGCATGTATTAAAGACTCCCTGACTTCAGCTGACATCATCAACGCATCATACATACTGAGGAGTGTTGGGACCTTCTTCAAATATGCCAAAATGTTATAATTCGGCTTTTTCAAGAGTTTTTTAGGGGAAACATTCTCTTCTTCAATCATCTTCCCTTTATCTCGGTTATTTGAACTGGGAACCTATCTTGGTTGAAGTGTCTTCCCAGTTCTAAGCTGCATCTAATGTACCTATTGTGGTGCCTCATCTTCCTTTTCAGGGAAGTTCAACTTATCTTCTGAATCATCATGAGCAACTATGGCATAACATTCACCTTTTTCTTCAAAGTAGTCTTCTGGGAGTGTCAAATTCCCTAGAGAAACTTGTCCTTGCAACAATTTTTAGAAAGCTTGACATTCTTCTATGGTGTGTCCTACAAGCCGGTGATATTGGCAGTAGTTTAAATAACTATCAAGATGCATCAGACGCCGCCTTTTGGGTTTAGGCAAATCCAATCCGTTTTCTATGGCTTGATCAAAGAGCTCTTTCCTTTTATCCTTTTTGATAAATCTTTCTTTAGCATTTGTTGCTTTGGTAGGGGCAGGAGAATCCACAACCTCTGAGATAAAATTTTGTCCTGATGATTCTGTAGGGTATATCCCAGATTCATCCCACTTAGCATCTTCAATATGTAACTGCCGTAGCCTATTAGCTGACTCCTCTGTCACCCTTTGAATGAAAGCAGGGATGTCTTCAGCAGGTATGACATTCTTCAAGACCTTATATTTTGTGGTCTTCGGGGTTTAGTATGGTTCTTTGGACTTTACTTGTGGGTAGGGCTCCAAGAGCCTGGCGTTCGCTTTCTTTACTCTCTCCCTGAATGCTATCTTCTTTCTTTGCTACTTATTGACATAGGGCAGGCCGTAACGATCATGCAACTCTTCTGGCTCAGAGAAGCTATCATATTCATTATTATCATCATCTTCTAGGTTATATAGAGGTTCCCCTCACGAAATAACCTTGCAAGTCTCCACTTGCACATCTTCTTCATTTTCATCAATTTTCTCAGTTAATTCCCCGAGTAATTCTTTGACTTCTTCAGGAATATAATCTCTGAGGGTAATCAGAACTCTTTCCTTCTGCTCATATTCTTCAAGGGTCTCTATATACTCCTCAATAATAGATTTCTTGCGCTTTGATTGTTTGCGCTTTTGCTTTCTTTTCTTGTTCTTCTTTTTTGACTGTTTTGTCGGTGACCTTTATGAGGTTACTGAGAGCATTTCCAAATGATCCCTGGTAGTTCAGCCAACTTCTTCAACATCTTTATTGATCCTTTGGATATAAATACTTCCCATAACTCTTCTGGAATAACACAAAGTTTGTCATCTTCTGTCGATGTAAATATCACTTTGTTACCAACCACTGTGACTTCCCTTTGGGATGACTTCTCTCGGTTTAGAGCAGTCACATAGCGTGTATGTTCAACTGGTTGCTCCGACAAGACATTCTTTGAGAGTGTGATTTTGCTCTCTTGGTATTGTCGCTCGACCCAGTCTTTGAAAACATAACAATCTTCTATTGTATGTCCCAACACCCTATTATATGGACAGTAATTGGGATGATCTATCTTGCTTTGCTCTTCAGGTCTTTTGCATTCAGGGAGCTGCAGACCCTCTCTCACAGCATCTTTGAAGATTTTATTCACTTTATCTCTTCGGAAGGAATACTTCTTATTTATCTTATCTTTCAAAGAAGGAAGAGGTCTTGATTCATTGTCAGTAGCACCTAAGCTAGGTATCTTAGCTTGTTCCGATTTATGGGACTCTGCTACTGACACGTCCGAATATGCGTGTAAACCGCAAGTGCATGGTTGTCGAAGTAATAATTACCCTGGTGAGTGGGTAGTCGAATCCACAGGGAACGGAAGTATTAGTATTAACCAATTGTTAGTTATCTAGTCAAAATCAATGAATGTGATGAAATAAACTAATTGCAAGAGAATTAATAAGCAAGCAAATGGGCAAGAAAAACAAGTAAAGGAGATCTCAATCAATAAAGATGAGGTACCCGGACAATGCTCCCCCTAGGATCTAACATGAAGCTCAAGATTCACTGAATGCTTCTAAACCGAGTCTAATGAGTCGAGGTAATCCAAGAACAACCGGCCCTTGCCTCCAAGCCACCGGTACTAGTCCCCTACAAGGTCCCAGCGGAGAAATCGCTCACTCTCAACACCTCACACCCCATATGACTGCAATACGCTCTAGGGACACCTAAGAGTGAAACCGATTCCTAAAGATAGATCCAACCCTAATTCCCGACGAAGGATCCCTAACCCCTACAAGGTCCCGGAGGAGAAATCTCTCAATCTCACGCCTCACACCAAATATGGTTGCATAAAGTTTAGGGAATACGGAGATAGGAAACACTCAATCGGAAGGGAAATGGGGCACTCCACTATCTCATGACTCACCCTCTCAACCCTCTTTAACCTTGAAGTTCTAACTCTAATGGAGACCTCTCTCTCATCAAAGTAACAAATCATGCAAATCCAATCAACCACAAGGATTAATTAAACAAGCAAGCAATGGGAATACAAGATTAAAACTCAAATCAACTCGGATTTAATAGAAACATAAAGCAAATCATTACAATAACATAGATCCTAGGATTCACATGCCCAAATACCCACTAGGGTTTAGCCCTCCATGGAGCAAGTTACAAAACAATGATGAATACAATGAAAAGCAATGAAAACCATGAAGTAAAACCCCCTTAAATTCGTGATGATGGCCTTGATGGGTCGCCCAACGTCTTAAAGAATCCTTCTCCAAAGCTAGGTCGCCGAAGGCTCCCTCTATGCTATGACGGAGAGAAGATCGATCAAAGTTGGTGATGGACGCCCCCTAATATCGACAAAGACCTCCTCCAAAACCCTAGCCGCCTTGCCTTCAAAGTGCTCACGAAAACCCTCGCCAAAAGTCTCCAAAAAATAGGGCAAACGGCCTATTTAAAGCCCAAAACCACGCCTGTCACGTGCCCCCACACGCCCATGTGGATTTTCCACACGCCAATGTGGGTTGCAGGAATTTCCACGCGGGCGCATGAACAGTAATTTTGCTACAGTACTGCATTAAAATTGCTACATCGTTTTACTACACTTCTTTGCTACAGTACTTTTCACAAACCGCGGTCCAAACACTCTTCTCTTGGGGCCACATGTCCGGGCACACGTCCATGTGGTAGGCTATAAAACTTCTCTTCATCAACATATCTTTGAAAGGTCTTCCAATCTTCACAAAGAGAAGGAACATGAAGATGTGGCTGCCTTTGTGCCCTTCCAACTAGTGAATTAACTTGAATCTTCTTGGATTGGCACACATCTCCACGTTTATGAACTCCTCTCGTGTCTTGGTCCTTGAATTGAACAAGAACTCCCAACATTGTGTCTTTATAGCCTATCTTTGCTTCTTTTTTACTCTTCAAGGCATTCACAACCTATATGCATAAAAGAGCACCAAATACACAACATGAGACATAAACCATGGTAAAAATGATGCTCAATGCACGTAAAACATATATAAAAATATGTCTACTCAAGCACTTATCAGCTACGCCTTTCCTTTTCTCAATATTGAAGCTGGTAGCAGTGTACTTGACACCTTCTGTCTTCTTGGATTTGTCTTTGTCACTCCTTGAAGTGGTCTGGAAATTGGACAACACCTTCGGGTTGGTCCTTTCCAATTTTTTAGCTTGTGAGATTAAGCCTTGGAATGTAGTGATGCTAGATGTACTCAAGAAAGGCGACATCCAACTATTAATGTTCCCCAGCAATAAACCCACTGCTTGTTGTTGATCGAGTGGTTCTTCACATTTAATGCTCAAGTTCCTCCACCTCATAATGTAATCGACCACTTTTTCATCTTTGTTTTGGCAAGTGGCTACGAGGTCAGCAATTGTGATTTTATCACATATGCCCCCAAACCGTACTTGAAAGGCATCTTTCAGCTGCTGCCATGTTTGGATTAACTCAGGTTACAGATTTGCATACCATTCAAATGCTACTCCTGCGAGACTTGCAGAGAACTGTTTGAGGAGGAGTGATGGCTTCGCACTTGTATCTCCACAAGCCGTCACAAAATGAGCCAAATGTTGGTCAGGATTGGCAATCCCAGTAAATTGTTTGAATTTAGGAACATTATTTCCCTTGGGGTAGGGCACCATGTCGTGCTAGCTGGGATAAGGCTTGTCTCCATCTGCCCTTGTCTTAATTCCCTTGGCTTGAGTTAATTCAGCAACTACCATTCACAGTATCTCTTCTCGAGTAATTACAGCTGATTGTTCCTGAACGGGAGCATAAGAGGTCCCCCCATGTTCCACTGGACTGAAGGTTTCCTTTGGGTGAGGTGTTGGGCTTCTCGACCTCTACACATTCTCCGTAGGAAACCATGGGGTCACCCCTTGCTCAACTGGATTAAGAGCTTCTCTCTACCGTCGGGTTGGACTCCTCGATCTTCCTGCTTGTTCAGGTCAATTTTCCATGAGGATTTTAATTTGTTTCTGTATTTGTAACATTGACCCCATCAACATTGCCATGTTGTCATTGAGTCTTTGATATTCAGTATCACGGTGTCCCTTTTGAGGAACAAAGACAGGTTCATCCTCTTCATTTTCATTTAGCGGCTGTACTTCTTTGTGTTTCCTTGGTACATAGAGCGGTGGAAGGCTAGTCCCTATCCCTTGCTCCTCATGTGGTGCCACATGACTGGAACCTTCTTCTCCATTCAAAGAGTCTACTGCCCTTCTGCGGGATCTTATAATAGGCCCTGGTTGTTTTTGTTCGGGTGCGGGATCTCCTCTTGCTTTAGTAACCATTCGGCAAGTGTGTACTTCCACATCTGCATCAGACATTTCTTCATCTTTCATTTCCCTCCTCCATTCAAATTTAGACCTGTTAACCTTGGGTTTATTTCTTGTAGGACCTAAACTGTCAAACACCTTCTTCTGCGCTGTTGAAATTAATTGCTTCTTCTTCAGATAAAATTCCCTTGGCCTTATTTTGTCTGACTGCAGTTTCTTTGATGCTGTGTAAGTCTTGTAAAGGTTCTGACCAAACGAATTCCTATGATAGGACTTTGGAGGACTACCAACCTTGTTTTCACTCAATTGGGGGCGCAGGTCTGCAGTGGTTGCATTCTTCTTCACCAGGTTAAGAGGTTCAAATGAGTTGTTGATGGCACTCATTTGATCATTCTTGTGTCCTTGGAACGACACAAAATCTAACCTTTGTTTTGTAATTTTGACTTTCCTTTGTGTGAGCCTTGAAAACACACTTTTCTTCTTTGGTGTGTCTTCATCAAATGACTGGAAAATTCTGCTTTCCCGTCCATTTGCTGTAATGGTAAAGGCGGGTTCATCATCATTATCATCATTCATTACTCTTTTAGGGCGAGATAGCCTTTTGAATGCAAATACTCTTGGTGACTCCCTCACAACAATGTCCTCGCCAGTCGCAGGAACAATCACATTAGTGTGACGACCTTTGGATGGAAGCCGCAGGACTGTCAAGTTCTCCTCCGAAGGTGCATGTCTCCTTATGAATTGCACCGACTCAGATATCGTACTAAAAGTCAGCTCGGCTCCTGCAGCTCCAGTGTTGAAGGTGCAGTTGGGCAATTGAACCTCAGTTCCTTCGCCAAGAAAAATTGTGAGTTTCGGGCTTCCAGAGATAGTTGAGTTTTTTAGTGCCATTTCATCTTCTTTTCCTGCAAAATAAAAAGAAACATTATTAGATTTCTTTCATATGATGTAGGAACAACGCCTTTACTTGTACTTTTGCCTCAAAGATGGGAGGAAAAATAGTCCCCACCGGGCGTGCCAGAATTTGTGGGATCGAAAAATACGCATCTGGCATCATGAAAAAGACACCATACGATATATTGAAGCACAAATATCGTATTTATTTTATGGGCTCTTCCATTTCTAATAGAGGCAAGCCTCTATTATTAATTGCCCCAGATTAGTATCTTGGGAACCTCCGATCAAGGGCAAACTTACAAGTGAAGGCAAGAAGATTTGCGAATCATAAATTCTGCAACTTTATTATTAAACATATTTATCACTTATATATATATATATATATATTATATCATTGCCGCTGTCTGTGCCTTGCCACCGCGTTGCATGCCTTATTGCCATTTTGAATTTTTTTTTTTGCTGCCATTTTGAAATAAATAAGTCACCGTTGCCTGTGCCTTCTTACTGCGTTGCATATTTGGCTAGATGTTGTATGCGATATGCATCTTGTTATCACCTTGAAATTTGTCATTGCCCTTGGAACATGAATTTTAATCGTTGACTAACCCATGATCAAAAGTGATATTGTTCAAATACCACACTTGCTATATATCCATACTCATATTGTCTCTCTTATGGTGAGCTATGGATTTTTTTGAATTTATATATGTGCATGCATGTATCTCATTATTTCTTAAGGGAGCTCCTAGTGTATCTCTTACGTAGTGGAACCCATATATATATATATATATATATATATATATTTCTTATTGCGTACTCTTTCTCTTCTTTTTATTATTATATATATATATATATATATAATTTTTTTAATTAATTAATTAATTTTTATTTTTTTTAATTATTTTTTTTTTATTTTATTTATCTCATGCACGTGGGTATGCTTTCTCATTCTTTTATTTATTTTTATTTTTTATTTTTTTAATTTCATGCACGTATGCTATGCATGTAAGTTTTTTTTTACCCTGTGGGCTCCTTTCTTTCCACCCGGCCTTTGATTAGGATTGACCGGATAAAAAGCATGGATCACAAATCAAATTTTAATATTTTGTAGACTTCAAGGGATTGTGGGTTCATGACTTCCATTAGGGGCAAGCCCCTAATGTTAATTACCCTGGACATTGTCACAGGAACCTCCGATTAAAAAAATAAGTGTGAAGAAAGAAACATATTCCAACAAATAAATTTTATTCATGAAATCATAGACTTCGTTGAAAATACAAGAAGTTTGGAATTTAATCATAGTGACGCAACAATAATTGTAGCCTTTTATCTCCTTCCGACTATTTTGCCGAAAATCGTGCTTTGACTTTTGTTGACTTTTGGTCTTCGTCAACGGTCGAAATATGCATCTTGAACATGACTTAAAAACTGGTGAAGTTGTGTTTTGGATATTTGAATTTGCATCTTGGACTTGATTTGGAACTTGATTTGATTCTTCATAAGCTTCGGCCTTCAGGCTTGTGAAACTTTTTGCAACTTGTGA
>NC_052485.1:13013119-13068487 GCF_009730915.1 Dioscorea cayenensis subsp. rotundata | reverse complement strand
ACTTCTCAATTATCTAGTCAAAATCAATGAATATAATGAAGTGAACTAATTGCAAAGCAAAAGCAAACAAGTATGCAAGAAAATAAAGTAGAAGATGTCTCAATCACTAAGGATGAGGTATTCGGCAATGATCCCCCTAAGATCTTCTTTTAAAGCTCAAGATTTACTAAATGCTCTAGAATCGAGTCTAATGAGTCGAGGTAGTCCAACGATAACCAATCCTTGTCTCAAGCAAAAGGCACTAGTCCCCTCACAAGGTCCCGGTGGAGAAATCGACCAATCTCAACACTTCACACTCCATATGACCGCAATATGCTCTAAGGAAACCTAAGAGTGAAACCGATTCTAAATGTAGATCCAACCCTAATTCCCCGGCGAAGGATCCTAACCCCCTACAAGGTCCCGGCGGAGAAATCGAAAGCAATCTCACGCCTCACACCAAATATATGGTTGCAAGAGAATATGGAATACGGAGATAGGGAAAGCGCTCAATCGAAAGGGAAAGGGGACACTCCTCCATCTCAAGGCTCACCCTCTTAACCCTCTTTAATCTTGGAAATCTAACTCAAATGGAGATCTCTCACATTAAAGTATTAAATCATGCAATGTAAATCAACCACAAGGATTAACAACACTAGCAAGCAATTAAATCACAAGATTAAAACTCAAGACAACTCGGATTAACTAGAAACATTAAGAGAATCAATCCAAAAATATAAATCTTAGGGTTCGCATGCCCAAATACCCACTAGGGTTTTAGCCCTCCATGGGCCTAGTTACAAAACAATAATGAATACAATGAAAAGCAATAAAACCCATAGAAAAACCCCTCGAATTGCATGCGGATTGGCCTTGATTGGTAGTTCTACGTCTTGAAGGATTCCTCTCCGAGCTAGGTTGCCAATGGCTCCCAAAAAAATGCTATGACGTCGAAGGAATCTATCAAAGTTGGTGAAGAACTCCCTATCAATCGGCGAAGACCTTCTCCTCAAACCCCTAGCCGCCTCTCTCTCAATGTCTACGCTTAAAGCTCCATAAAAAGTCCCTTTAGAATCGGCCAAAAAGCTGTATTTATAGCCTCACAACGCGTGCATCACGTGCCCCCACGCGCCGCGTGGCTGCGAGGGAACTTTCCACGCGGTCGCGCGGAATTTCGCGCGGGCGCGTGAGCGATGAATTATGCTACGATGAATTACGCTCACATGTGCTTTTTGCTACACGATGATAAACATTCTCCTCTTAAGGCCACACGATCGGGCACACGATCATATGGTAAGCTATACGGCTTTTCCTTCATCAATGCGTCTTGAAAGGTCTTGAAATCTTTACAAAGAGGAGGAATGTGGAGACATGGCTGCCTTTGTGCCCTTCCATTAATAACTTGGCTTGCAAAAACTATGGAAGTTGGCACACATCTCCTCATACACGAACTCCTCTTGTGTCTTCCAACTTGATTTGTACAAGAACTCCCAATATTATGCCATGATAGCCTATCTTCGCTCCCTTTTGAAATCCCAATGCCTTCACAACCTATATGCATAAAAGAACACCCAATACACGAAATGAGACATAAACCGTATAAAATATGATGCTCAATGTATGTAAAACATGCATAAAAACATGTTCACTCAAGCACTTATCACCCATTCACTCTACTATGACCGCAAAGAACTCTTGGAACATAGAGGTAGGATAAATCACATCAGAGGGAAAAAGCGATGGTCCGCTACCTCTCGACTCACCCTCTTGACCCTTTCCAATCTTGCAATGTCTAACCCTCATGGTGTGTCACTCACTCACAAAGGTTACCAATGTAGACTATCAACCCTAGTGTCACTCTAAGGGAGAAATCATGCAACAAGCATTCATGATTGAAACTCAATTAAAGACATCAATTAAGGAAAACATAATAGAAGATTAATGAAACAAATACATCCTAGGGTTTACAAATCGAAGTACCCAATAAGGGTTTAGCTCTTCATGGAGCTAGTTATAATAAAAAATGGAATCAAATGTAAAAACAAGTAATCCATAGGAAAATCCCCTCGGTATTCTTGTTGATGGTCTTATGGAGTAGCCTCGTATTCTCCAAAGGTCCCCTTGTCCGGCCTAGGGCACACCTTGCCGGATCAGTGCCGACAAAAGCTCCCCCAATAACTTTCTTCCAAGAGGAGCGTGGTGTCGAATCCATAGAACCACTTCAAAGACTTGCCAAAAGCTCCTCAAAACCCTAGCCGACGGCCTCTCAAAAGATAGGGAAAAGTTGGAGAGAAGGATGAAAGATGGATTCCAAAATCGGGCTGAATCGTGGCATAAATAGGGCAGGAATCGGGCATCCACAAACCCCTGTAGATTCTCTACACGAGCCTGTGGAATTTCCACACAGGAGTGGGGAATTTCCACATGCCCGTGTGGATTCTCTGGAAACCTGATTTTCGGCCGTCTGTGAACAGTAACTGCTGTAGTGAATTCCTACAGTGATTTGCTATAACAACCTGCTACAGTACTCCACCAAAACACTCCCAATTCCACACTTCTCATCGAGGCAACATAAACGGCCACACGTTTATGCCGTACATTGCATCGCTTTTTCAATAAACGGTTTTATTGGTGAAGATCTTGCTATCATTGCACAAGTTGTGATACGCAAATGTGACTGTCTTCGTGCCCCTCTAACTCATTGTAATGGCTTGAATACATGGAGGTTGGCACACATTCACGTATCTTAGAGCCCCACTTGTGACTTCGTGTTTGTTCCTTCTATGATTCCACCAAATAGTGCATTCACGATCTACTTTTGGCTTATTTTCTTAATACTTACCTTCACAACCCTACATGCGCAAAAGAACACAAATACACATGGATTAGTGCTAAAACCTGGTAAAAGTAATGCTCATCATGAGGAAAGAATACTTCATATTCTTAACACACAAGCACTTATTAATCTCCCCCATAATTAAGCTTTTTCTTGTCCTCAAGCAAAGAAATAAAACATTGAAGCATAGAAGAAAGAGATATTGAAAGTGCTCGGCCTTAGGTTCACCAAATCATGCAAGGAAAGCATTCTATGAATAAGGGCAATTTCAACACTAAATACGAAAAATCAATGCTCTAGCTAAAAACTCGAATAAAAAAGGACAACAAACCCAAGATCGTGTAAGTGTGTATAAACTCACTCAAGTAAACCCAAAGTATACTCCTTAATGTTACAAGTATAAGGGACTTATTTAACTACAAAACATAACAAAACAAAAAGATGGTAGTAGCTTCACACATCCTTTAAGGTAGCCCTTTTCGAAGCGGCCGCTAAGGTGGCTCTCACATTTTCGAGGTGTAGCTCTTTCTACCAGGGTGGTAGCTTTCACTCATCCCATGAGATAGCTCTTTCTCTCATTAGGGCATAACTAGTATCCAACTTATGAGAGTAGCTTCATACTTCATAGGTGGTAGCTCTTTCCACCACTAATGCACAATTTAACAATCTATTTTTTTTTCTTTTTTTTTCTTTTCCCAATTTTTTTTTTACAAAATAGAACAAGAAACAAAACTAATTAGTCCCTTAAACATTGAACTTGAGTTTCCAAAAGAGTTTTATGAGTGAGTAGTGCAACAACTGTCAATTGGGCAAAAATTCCTAGAAATTCAAGTAAGAACTAGAGCATGAAAACATTCAAAGTTAAAACTTCTCCTAACTCAAGAATACACTCATTGCAACTAAGGTGACTGCCAATGTGAGCATGTATGTCAATCAAAATTTATGTAAAGGACATGTGCAATGTGAATTCTCACCCACACTTAAGATGTACATTGCCCTTAATGTACACATACAAGCACAATAAAAGTAATACAATTTAAAACACATATGGGAGTGGGCAATTGAAAAAATACTCCCCAGACTCCTAGTGTTCCGTTTGGTGGAGCTAAATCCTCGTGAGGAAAATTCCAATGGGTTGTGAAGCACACATAGGCGAACATTGGCCGTGTCCATGACTAGTTCTCAATTCCCAAACTGATAAGACCATCTGCACGCATACACAAGGGGGTTTAGTGAAGCTCAATAAAAACAAAAACAACTCGAGTATATAAAAGATAAGGTAATGAAATACAGCTCGAGACAAAAATAAAAGATAAACTCAGAAGGAAGATCCTTTCTGAGTGTACAAGTCCAAAACAAAATGAAGAAAGAAAGATGAAAAATATAAACACAAAGTAAAGCAAAGACACATCAAGCATCGGTGTTATCTTGTGTCGGCTCTGCTACTACTGCTGGTGGTGCATAATCGAATGGTGCCGGTAGATCTTGTGATGGTGAGGCTGGTAGGGCCAGAGGGTCCGAGGTCTCCTAATGAAAGGCGAGGACGCGTCTCACTCTAATAACTGAAGTGTGGTGTCAAGATGCGCCATCATCCCTACGTACTGCGCAAACTGTATTGCTCGGACCTCAGCGATCTCTGTCAAAAGTACACTCACAACACTCTCGAGTCTCACAAAATAATCATGGGTTCGAGAAAGAGTGAAAATGGGTACCTTACACCAGGGTGTCTCATGTGTTGTAAGGGGTGCCCAATATATATCGGTGCAAACTGATGCTCAGGAACTTGCCGTGTATCCATCGCTACATCCTCTCCACCCTCAGTGGTCCCTAGGGTAGGCATAGCCAGAATGTATGCTCCAGGCCTATATCTGCGTACTAAACAAATCATCCTAACCGTATCGAGTCCAAGAGGGGAGGGGACGACTATCTTTTTGGCATCTCGGATAGCATCCAGAAGACCCATCCCTAGGATGAGTCTAGTGGCGTAGGGTCCAGCGAATAATACTCCCACTCTCTCATGCTAACCTTCGTGCCTCATGAAGTCTGCCATTATGTGCCCCAGGTGAATTGGCACGTTCCGGACCATGGAGTTTAGATAGAGTAACTCCTGCCGGCTTAAAACACCTGTGTTGATACCTCGGCCATTCAAAGATCTGCTAAGAACTAAGTGCAAAATTTGTAGCTCGGCTGGGACAAACATGAAGCCTTAGACACTCCTGGTTCATACTGCCCCTATCCACATAATACTCGTTATGCTTGCTGTGGGGTCAGGGTGCTAGGGTAATCCGTGGGCAAGTGTCCATACTCCTCTTTATCTATGTATGCTTTGTCATACAAGCCCATACTAACTGAAAATTTAATTACACTCATGCTGAAGTGACATCTGAATGCTCTGTACTATACAACACCAATGATGTCTAATCTCCCATACGGCTGATTGAACTCGAAGGACACCAATACCTCCAGCTTCAATGTGCGGATAGCTGGCTCTCGAATCAACAATAATCTCCTCCAGCTTTCCACGGCTAATAGCTCATCAATTTCATCGACTAACTCATCACCTCACTAAATATCTCTCAGCACACTCAAGTCCACAAAATAAGACTATCCAAACCTGAGCCTTGTTAACCGCTCAAATCGAGTTTGATGCTTGGGATTCGAGAATTCAATGTATGCCAACTCAGGTGAAGTCTCCCTGGGACGCTTTCCTCTTACTTCTTTGATCTGTAAGCCATATCTACAAAATTTAATAGTATAATAGATCAAGAGTGTTCACAAAATAATACCTCAAGAATCCACATGGCCCTATGGAAATTCCACATGCCCGTGTGAATCAGTGGGACCTGAAAACCGCACGGTTGTATGTAGATATTCAAAAAACACATGATCAAAATGTTCCTAAACCCCTTCTAGACATGCAATTACCCTTCTAGAATAAAAACCAAGCATATTCACCCACAGTAATCTAATAAAAGTAAGTAATTGCGAAGAAAAGTGGGATTGAAGGATTACCGATAAGATGAGTTAAAACTTTGAAAATGGCCCAGAAATCGAGTAAGAATCCCTCTAAGATAATGGTACAAAGTCGGGAGAATGATCAAGAGTGTTTTCAGAGAGATTTATAGTGCAATGAAGAGGAGACGCGAAGAGATTTTAAGGAAAACTGGGGTCTATTAGAATTCTACACATCCACATGGGTGTGTGGAAATAACCCATGGCCATATATAGCTTCAGGAAAGCATCCACAGGCGCAAACGCACGTTCTTGTGCACTCTCACGATAACACTCTGATACTCTAAACACTTCCACACGAGTGTGCATAAAATTCCCATGCCCATGCGCCTGACCCACAGGGGTAAACGCACGCCCTGTGGCTTCTCTGTCTAACTGAGAAAATTCTCTAAGTGTTTCACACGCCCGTGTGTAAATTCAACACGGCCGTTGATCCTTACTGGGCAATTCACAGGGGTAGACACACTCCCCTATGTCTTCTCGGGATGGAGGAGAAATTCTCTGCGGAGAACCACACGGGCGTGCGAAAATTACCGACGCCAGTGAGTTTGTTGACAGAATGATCCACAGGGGCGAATCCATGACCCTGTGTCCTCTCAAGAAAACTCTCTAAGTCTCTGTAGGGAAACACACGCCCGTGTATAAATTCTGCACGGGTGTGGACCATCACAAGGTCACTCATAGGGGCGAGACCATGCCCCTGTACCGTCTCTAGATGAGCTTTGACCGAAAACGCACACCCGTAAGGAAATTCCACACAAGTGTGTGTTTTCTTTGGACACTTAGAAAACTTTGCAGGCTCTGTAAAAAATTCCTGAACACAAATATATACTCAGAGCCTGCCTAACAATGCTATTTTAACCATAGAAAACACAGAAAACATGCTCAAACAACTAAGATTCTTTGCCACACTCGATTAGGCACATGATAACACCACAATATCCATGAGAAAATAAATTCAAAAGCATCTAAGAATCAAGACATCAACACTTAAAGCCTTATTCATGCAAACACTAAACTAAAAACTAGAAAAACAATAAAGACTTGGGTTGCCTCCCAAGAAGCACTTGTTTAACGTCACTTAGCTTGACATACCTTGTCTTAGCTCACAGGGGTTCATAGATGAAGGTTTCCCTCTTACTCATGACTTGGAAGCACGATGAACATAGTCTTTTGAAGGTATAGGGAGAGTTGCCGAGCTTGGTACCACTTAACAAGGGTTCGTCAACCTTGTTCTATTCTTGCACATTCCCAACAACCTTAGGGCATTTCTTGTGGTCTCTCCTTGCCCGCTTCATCTTCCGGAGCACCTTCTTCATGATTCTTGGAGTAGAGGGTACTTTCCCCTATAGACCAAGCATCATTACTTCTTCATTATCCACCTCTTGGTCTAGAAACCCCTCGTACGGGTCCGGATTGAACATTTCCTACACATAATCATCAATTATCTCATCAGTAGTGTCAAGAAAATCCAGAGTATCATCAAAGTCAAGAGAATATCGCATGGCTTCGGCGATGCGGTATGTGAGCTTATCATCTCCAACCCTCAGTGTCAACTCCCCGCCGTCCATGTCGATTAATGCCTTGGAAGTGCGCAAGAATGTCCTCCCAAGTATCAAAGGAAAATCTACATCCTCGTCGACATCCAACACTATGAAGTCTTCAAGAAATATATACTTGTCTATCTTGACAAGTATATCTTCAATGATGCCCCTCGGATGTCTCACTGTTCGGTCTGCCAATTACAATGTCATCCGAGTGGTCCTAGGCTCTCCCAAGCCTGGCTTCTTGAAAAAGGTACCTGGCATGACGTTGATACTAGCCCCAGAGTCCACCAATGCCATTTCTTCACCCATATTACCAATGTTGCATGGGATGATGAAGCTTCCGGTATCTTTCTTCTTGTTTGGCATATTCTTTTGCAACATCCCCGAACAAGAGGCATCTAAGATCACCGATGCACTCTCCTCCAACTTTCTCTTGTTGGTCAATAAATCTTTCAAGAACTTAGCAGCATACAGAGGCATTTGAGACAATGCCTCCACAAAAGGAATGTTGATGTGTAATTGCTTAAATAGACCCAAGAACTTCTTGTATTGCTCATCATTTTGGTCGTTCTTCAATCTTGAAAGATAGGGAATTCTAAGCTTGTAAGGTGGGGGTGTCACCTCTTTCTCCTTATTTACTCTCTCCTCGACCTTTATGACCTCGGGTGCTTCAACATTGGTCTTCTCAATTGGAAACCTATCTTGAACCTCACGACCACTTCTTAAAGTGATCGCCTTTACATATTCTCTCGGATTAGTCTTGACACTACTCGGTAGGCTTCCTTGTGGTCTCTCTGATAGAGACTTCGCAATTTGCCCCACTTGATTCTCTAGATTGTACAATGAAGCGGTGTGGTTACGAAATATAGCTTTGACCGACTGAAGTTGATTATTCGATGTCTGGACAAATCTGGTTAAAGCTTTCTCCAAATCATTCATCCAGGTCTCCAAACCTGAAACACGATTCTCCATGTTTGGGGCTTACTGTTGTTGTTGGAAACTAGGTGGTGTTATGGCCTTCTTCTGTCCTTGGTGGTTACTCCACGAAAAGTTGGGGTGGTTCTTCCAACCCAGATTGTAGGTGTTGCTATATCTATTACCTTGTCCTCATGGCATTACCCACAAAATCGACTTGCTCAACTAAAGCTACATCACCAATAGAAATAGGGCAATCGGTTGGAGCATGTCCTTCCCCACAACATGTGCAATTAGTGATGGCCACTAATCTATTAGAAGTTAGAAGGTCTAACTTCTTGCTCAATGATTCCACTTGGGCCGCCAAAGAAGTGACTGCATCGATTTCGTGGAGTCTGGCTACTTTCTTTGTTTCCACGCGTTCTACTGGTAGCTGTTCATGGCCATTTCCTCTACCAACTGCCGGGCTTCTTCAGGGGTCTTGTTCCTCATTGTATCTCCTGCGACAGCATCTAGAAACTGTCTTGTACTTGGATTTAACCCGTTGTAAAAAGTTTGAATGATCATCCAGTAGGGGTAACCGTGTTGCAGACACTTCCACATGAGGTCTTTGAATCGCTCCCATGTCTCAAACAATGATTCGTGCTTCATCTGTATGAATGAGGATATCTCAGTATGAAGCCTTACTTATTTTCCCTAGGGAAAATATCTCACAACAAAGGCTTTGACCATTTTATTGCAAGTCGTGATGGATTACTTTGGCAATGAATGAAGCCACTGCTTGGCTTTTCCTTTGAGAGATCATGGGAAAGCCCTCAATCTGATAGCATCATCCAATGCTCCATTAATCTTCAACATATGACAAACTTCCAAGAAGTTGTCAATATGATTGTTCGGATCCTCATCGGCCAAACCATTGAACTTTGCTGACTATTAAATTATTTTGATGAATGCCGGTTTCAGCTCAAAGTTCAGAGTTATGATCGGGGGTTGCACAATACTCGATTGTGTGCCCAAAACTGAAGGTCTGGCATAGTTAAAAAGTGTTCTTTCTTGCTCATTCTGTTCTTCCATATTATTTGACCCTTGAAATTCTACTTCAGCTCGGATTGACAATTCTTGTACAGGTTCTTTTCCCTATCTTCTAAGTGCACGCTCAAGCTCAGGATCTCCTTTAACAATTTGTGAAGGGTTTCCTTGGGACAAAAGGATGATAGAATAAGAAAATGTGAAATAGAATGAATGATGAATAGCTAAAATAGCAAAGTGCAAAGTATCTCTAAAGGCCCACTCCCCGGCAATGGTGCCAAAAACTTGATAACGTCCTTTGCGTGTGACCCGCAAATGCACGGGTTTGTTGAAGTAATAAATCCCAGTAAGTGGGTATCATATCGACAGGGAGTAGGGAATAAAAATACCAAGATTACTATCTAACTAAGCGAAGATGGAATAATGATTTTGTTTATAAAATGTAATGAAAGTAAGAATAAAAGAAACAAGAAAGAGAGAAACACAAATAGATGAGAGGTAAGTCAATTGATAGAAGTGGGGTACTCGGATATTGTTCCACCTAGGACAATTACTTCAAATACAAAATCAACTATTATATCTGCTAATTGACGCTTAATGAGTCATGGAAATCCTTAAACACAGGTGATAAGTGGTTGTGCGATGTGAATGCGAAGCATTCATTCCTTATGTTGAGCATTACTTTTGTCAGGTTTTTACACTAATATGTGTGTTTTTATGTTACTTTCGTGGAGGTAGGGTTGTGAGGCCAAGTATGAAGAAAAAAGCCAATGTGGATTACAATGCACCGATTTTGGAGGAAATCTTGCTAAGGTTGAAACGCGAAGACATAGGTCGATGTGAGATGCTAGAGTGTGTGCTAACCTCCTCGTATTCGAGTTGGCACATCCATTTGGAGGGGCACAAAGGGAGTCACACTCGAGCATTCTGACTTATACACATACAACAAGAGCTTCACCAACGTGCCTATCATTGAAGATGCAAGTGATCCACGACGTGAACGTGTGCCCGTTTACGTTACTCCGATAAAAGTATGGATTCGGGAAGCAATTCAGGCCGAATACTGTAGCAGAGAAATGTAGCAACACGGTGGAAAGTACTATAGCAGCATTGTTCACAGCCGGCCGAGAAAACAGGAGTTCAGAGGATCCACACGGGCGTGTGGAAATTATCCACGCCCGTGTGGAAATTACCCACGGGCGCGTGAAGCATCCACGCCCGTGTAGTCGCCCGATTCCAGCCCTATTTAAAGCCGAATCAGCCCCGATTTTAGTATACTTTTCTCCATCTTTTCCCTAACTTGAGAGAGGGCTTCGGCTAGGGTTTCGAGGGGTATTGGCCAAGGTTATGTAGAAGTTCTACTGCTCCGACATCGTCATTCCTTAGGAAGAAGGTTGGTAGGGGAGCTTCCGTCAAGGCGTATCCTATACCGGACGAGGGAATCCTTGGACGACGAGTAGAGGACTTTCCACAAGACCATCGACACGACTATTGAGGTGGTTTCTTTATGGATTCATTGCTTTTACATTCTATTTCCTTGATTGTACTTAGCTCCATGGAGAGCTAAACCCCTAGTGGGTACTCGGGTATTGTGAACCCTAGGATGTATTTGTTTCTTTGAACCTCTTTATTATGCTTTCAATAAATTGATGTTTATTGTGAGTTCCAACCTTGAATGCTTGATTATATGAACATTTCCCCTAGAGTGACACTAGGGTTGAGAGTTCTTGTTGGTAACCTTGTGAGTGAGTGACACACCACAAGCGCTAGACAAAGCTAGGTTGGAGAGGGTTGAGAGGGTGAGTCAAGAGGTACAGGAGTGTCCCCTTTCCCCTCCGACGTGATAGATTCTACCTCCGTTCCTCGAGTTCTTTGCGGTTATAGTAGAGTGAATGGTCTAAGGGATAAACTTCCACTGGGCTTAGTTGCGCGTGCAACGGAGTGAAGCGTTGAGGTGATCTTAGTATCTAGGGCTTAATTGTGGTTAGGGACCTTCCACCTGGACCAAAGGGTTAGGTCAATAATTAGGAAGAGATTTATCACTTGGAATCCCTAGAGCTCATTACAACTGATAAGTGCTTGAGTGAACATGTTTTTATGCATGTTTTACATACATTGAGCATCATATTTTATACGGTTTATGTCTCATTTCGTGTATTGGGTGTTCTTTTATGCATATAGGTTGTGAAGGCATTGGGATTTCAAAAGGGAGCGAAGATAGGCTATCATGGCATAATATTGGGAGTTCTTGTACAAATCAAGTTGGAAGACACAAGAGGAGTTCGTGTATGAGGAGATGTGTGCCAACTTCCATAGTTTTTGCAAGCCAAGTTATTAATGGAAGGGCACAAAAGGCAGCCATGTCTCCACATTCCTCCTCTTTGTAAAGATTTCAAGACCTTTCAAGGCAGCATTGATGAAGGAAAAAGCCGTATAGCCTACCATATGATCGTGTGCCCGATCGTGTGGCCTTAAGAGGAGAATGTTTATCATCGCGTTTGTGAAATCACTGTAGCAGAAATCTTTGTACAATTCTTTCGCGCCCGCTGCGAAATTCCGCAGCGTGGAAATTCCTGCGACCCAGCGGGGCGTGGAAAATCCAGCGGGCGGCGTGGGGGCACGTGACGAGAGCGTTGTGAGGCTATAAATACACCTTTTGGCCGATTCTAAAGGGACTTTTTGCGGAGCTTTGAGCATAGACATTGAGAGAGGCGGCTAGGGGTTTGAGGAGAAGGTCTTCGCCCGATTGATGAGGGAGTTCTTCACCAACTTTGATAGATTCCTTCGACGTCATAGCATTTTGGGGAGCCATTGGCGACCTAGCTTGGAGAGGAATCCCTTCAAGGCGATAGAACTACCAATCAAGGCCAATCCAGCGAATTCGAGGGGTTTTCTCTATGGGTTTTATTGCTTTTTCATTGTATTCATTATTGTTTTTGTAACTAGGCCCATGGAGGGCTAAACCCTAGTGGGTATTTGGGCATGTGAACCCTAAGATTTATATTTTTGGATTGATTCTCTTAATGCTTTCTAGTTAATCCGAGTTGTCTTGAGTTTTTAATCTTGTGATTTAATTGCTTGCTAGTGTTGTTAATCCTTGTGGTTGATTTACATTGCATGATTTAATACTTTGATGTGAGAGGTCTCCATTAGAGTTAGATTTCCAAGATTAAAAGAGGGTTGAGAGGGTGAGCCTTGAGATGGAGGAGTGTCCCCTTTCCCCTTTCGATTGAGTGTTTCCTATCTCCGTATTCCATATTCTCTTTGCAACCATATTTGGTGTGAGGCGTGAGATTGCTCGATTTCTCCGCCCGGGACCTTGTAGGGGGTTAGGATCCTTCGCCGGGAATTAGGGTTGGATCTACATTTTAGGAATCGGTTTCACTCTTAGGTTTCCTTAGAGCATATTGCGGTCATATGGGGTGTGAAGTGTTGAGATTGGTCGATTTCTCCACGGGACCTTGTAGGGGACTAGTGCCTTTTGCTTGGAGACAAGGATTGGTTATCGTTGGACTACCTCGACTCATTAGACTCGATTCTAGAGCATTTAGTGAATCTTGAGCTTTAAAAGGAAGATCTTAGGGGGATCATTGCCCGAATACCTCATCCTTAGTGATTGAGACTCTTCTACTTTATTTCTTGCATACTTGTTTGCTTTGCTTGCAATTAGTTCACTTCATCATATTCATTGATTCCGACTAGATAATTGAGAAGTGGTTATTACTAATACTTCCGTTACCTGTGGATTCGACTACCCGACTCACGGGTAATTATTACTCGACACCCGTGCACTTGCGGTTTACGCGCATATTCGGACGTGTCAAGTTTTTTGGCGCCGTTCTGAGGGAGCGGGATATTAGGAACACTAGGACTTGATTACTTTAGTCATTCACATTTTTTCTTTTTGCTTTTTCTATCTCACACTTCTCTCTTCCGCATTTCTCGTTATTTTGTACCCTTGTTTCTTTCTCCTTATTAAGTGAACGGTGATTCCTGGTTTTTCTTTATATTTTCGGGACAATGTTTGGATGAAGCATTGCTAATGGAGACAATAAAGGGGCAAATGGCATCTAATGAGAAAAAGATAGAACAAGTTGTAGCATACCTAGACTCGAGCAAGCTATATGATGAGGTTTTTGGGGTTTAGGGACGGCCGAGCTGCGAGGAGATAGTTCAAGGACATGGAATATCTTATCAAGGGGGCTGAATTGTCGAGCACTGTTAGAAGACTTGACAAAGTGCGCATTTATGTCTTTTAAGAATGGAGCTGAAAAATAAACTAGTAGAAGTCTCCATATCTATTTCAAGGGAAGTTGCAAGTTTGGGTCAATTGGGCTCGAATCCGAGACAAGTGATGAAGATGAGACCATCGGTTGTGTTGAATCAATATCGTCAATTGAGGGTTTGTAGTTTGGATGACCGAGTAAATGATGAAGATGTTTTTGGGGGACCTTGGTGTGAGTGAGCTAGTGCGGGGAGGTAATTGAGGAAGGAGTCGAAGACACCTCGCAAGGGTTTGAAGAAATCGATCGGGAAACAAGCAAGCGGTGCGACCAGTCGGTGGAAGAACCCCACGAGTTAGAGCTGAAAAACATTACGGAACATTTGGAGTATGCATTCCTCGCTGATGGGTCAAAGTTGCGGTGATCATTGCTTCAAATCTTTCGCCCGGAGCAAAAAGAGAAACTTGTCACCATGTTGAAGTTGCACAAAACAGCCATAGCTTGGAAAATCTCAGATATCAAGGGAATAAATCCTTCCTTTTTGCACTCACAAGATTTTTGATGGAAGATAATTACAAAACCGTGATTCAACCTCAACGAAGACTAAACCCGAATATGAAAAGAGGTGGTAAAAGCGGAGGTTTTGAAACTTCTAGATCGAGGAATTATTTATCCCATTTCGGATAGTGCTTGGGTGAGCCCAACACAAGTGGTACCAAAGAAGGGTGGCATGGCGGTGGTTAAAAATGAGCAAAAATGAATTAATTCCGACAAAAACGTTGTGAGGGGTGGCGAGTTTGCATTGATTATCGGAGATTGAATGATGCCACAAGGAAGGATCACTTTCCATTGCCATTCATTGATCAAATGTTAGAGCGATTAGCTGGCCACAAATTCTATTGTTTTTCTAGATGGTATGTCGGGATATTTTCCAAATTCCAATTGCCCCGAGGATCAAGAGAAAACAACCTTTACATGTCCTTTTGGTACTTTTTGCTTATAGGCGAATGCCATTCGGACTTTGTAGCAGCTCCGCTACCTTCCAAAGATGTATGACGGCTATTTTTTTGACGACTTGATAGAAGATGTAATGGAGGTTTTTCATGGATGATTTTTTCGGTATTCGGAAATTCTTTTCGAGACATGCTTGAAAAAAAATCTTGAGAAGGATGCTTATCGCGGTGTGAAGAGGCAATTTGGCTTTGAATTGGGAGAAATGCCACTTCATGGTCCAAGAGGAATTGTTCTTGGTCATAAAATTTCTAGCCAAGGGAATTGAAGTTGATCGGGGCAAAAAAATCGAAACCATCGAAAAAAACTACCTCCTCCAACTAATGTCAAGGCAATTAGGAGTTTCTTGGGCCATGCAGGTTTCTATCGTCGATTCATCAAAGATTTTTCGAAAATAGCTCAGCCGTTGACCAAGTTGTTGGAGAAAAGATGTCCCATTTGAGTTTAATGATGCTTGTTTGCTTGCCTTCAACATTTTTAAAAGAAAAAAACTCGTACAAGCACCAATCCTTATCTCACCAGATTGGAACCTTCCCTTTGAACTTATGTGTGATGCTAGTGATCATGCCGTGGGGGCTGTTCTAGGCCAAAGAAAAGATAAACATTTTTCAGCCCATTTATTATGCGAGCAAGAGTTTGACAAGTGCCCAAAGAGAACTACACAACTACGGAGAAGGAATTGTTGGCTGTAGTTTTTGCATTTGACAAATTCAGATCATACCTCATTCTTTCACAAGTGGTTGTCTTCACGAGATCATTCGGTGCTACGCTATCTAATGAACAAATCGATGCGAAAGCCAAAGGCTGATTCGTTGGGTATTATTCTGCGAGGAATTTGATGTTGAGATTAGGGACAAGAAAGGGGCTGAAAATGTGGCTGCGAGATCACCTTTCTCGACTTGAAGGTGTAGAAGAAGAAGGGTCATGGAAGGCTGACATTAATGATGCATTTCACGAGGAGCATTTGTATAATCTGCAGGGAAATTTTCAGAAGTTGATACCCGTGGTTCGCCGATTTTCGCCAATTATTTATCGGGGAAAGTTCTACCTAGAGGACTTTTCTTTTTCAACAAAGGAAGAAATTCTTTGCGAGACTTGAAGCATTTTTTTCTTGGGAGGATCCTTATCTTTTTCGGGATGTCGCATGAGACCATATCGATGCGAAGATGTGTCTCACAAAAAAAGAAGGATGGGATATTTTTAGCTCATTGTCACTCGGGACCGGTGGGCGGTCATTATGCTTCGAGGGAGGGACGGCCGAAAAAGGTCATGGCAGCTGGTTTTTATTGGCCAGCGTTATTTCAAGATGCAAGACAATTTGTACAATGTTGTGATAGTTGCCAAAGAGCGAGGGAATTTGTCTAAGCGTGATGAGATGCCGCAAAAATCAATGCGGTTTTGTGAGGTTTTTTTGATGTGTGGGGTATCGACTTTATGGGGCCATTTCCTAGCTCAATGGGAATCGTTATATCTTGAGTCGCAGTGGACTATGTGTCTAAGTGGGTTGAGGCTCAAGCTCTCCCTACAAATGATGCTAGAACGGTAGTCAAATTCCTCAAGAAATTGTTCACTCGGTTCGGGACACCTAGGATCATCATAAGTGATCGAGGGACTCACTTTTGCAATGCACAACTTGAGAAAATTCTGAAAAGATATGGAGTGAACCATCGTCTTGCTACTCCGTATCATCCGCAAACAAGTGGACAGGTAGAGGTAACCAATAGAGAGTTGAAGAAATTTTTGTCCAAGTCGGTGGAGCACGAGTCGGAAGGATTGGTCGGAAAGATTAGATGACACGTTGTGGGCATACCGGACGACATACAAAACCCGGTGGGGACCACACCCTATAACTTAGTCTATGGGAAAGCGTGCCATCTACCGGTGAGAACTTGAGCACAAGGCATATTGGGCAATTAAAGCAATGAATTTCAGCCTTTCCGGGCTGGTGACCAAAGAAAGTTGCAATTGAATGAGTTAGATGAATGGCGTTTGAGAGCTTATGAAAATGCACGAATCTACAAAAGAAAGAATACGTCTATGGCATGACAAGCACATTAGGCTGCACAAGGACTTCAAAGTAGGTGATCGAGTGTTACTCTTCAATTCTCGATTGAAGTTATTCCCGGGAAACTAAAGTCAAGGTGGTCGGGACCATTTGAGGTCACTCAAGTATTTCAACACGGCGCAATCGAAATCACTCACCCGGAGAAGGGAACCTTCAAGGTAAAGCGGACATAGGTTAAAAGCCTTACTTTGAAGGAGAGGTGCAAGATGCTAATAAAGAGGTTTTTCCATCTTTATGATCCACCATAAGGTAAGGAGAGAGTGCGTCAAGCTTAGTGACGTTAAACAAAAGCGCTTCTTGGGAGGCAACCCAAGTTTTTTTAGTTAGTTTTTTAGACTTGAAATTTAATTCCTGCGATAATAATTTCATGAGTGTGTGCCTTGATCAATTTTTTTGTTGTTTCTTTGGTGTTTTTCATGAAAATTTTTTTCGGTGATATGCATTATTTTTTTCATGTGTATGACATGGTTTAGGGTGTTTCCAATGTTAAATGTTGAAACAGTTGGTGTCAATTTGGAGTTTTTAGGCCCTTAGTGGGTATGCGAAATTTGTGCAGCCCGCAGCGCAGCGTGGAATTTCCACGCGGTGGGTGTCACGATACCCAGCGGGGGGTGGCAAATCCACACCCCCATGTGCCTATAAGAATGTGAAGGGGCACTATTCATCATCTTCCATTTTTAAAGAACCCTTTCATCTTCCACTTTTCACTCCTATAAAACTCAAGTTTTGATCTCTAAAACCATTTGTTTTTCAATTCCTTGGGGGATTAGAGTGATTTTGCGGAGTTTGCACCGATTTTTTTCTTCTCCAATTTGCTCGAGTAGCTCTCACTTTCTCCCACCCTTTCCATGTTCTTCAAGGTCATTTTTCATGGAGTTTTTCATGGTATTTGTGTGCTATTTTTTTCATAGGAAATCATGTTAGACACCTAATGAATGCTTGAGAATGATTTATGTGAGGCGTAGGGAGCCCAACTCCGGCGAAATCGCGGGTCAGGCGCCCGCAGGCGTGCGTGCCCATGCGCCAGCGTGGGCTGGCCGCAGCGACCGCTGAGCCACGCGCCAGCGTGGCCCCTTTGGCCGAGCGCGACCCCGACCCCAGCGCCCGCGTGGGCTGGGGCAGCGAGCGCTGCGGCTGGCGGCCGCAGCGCCTGGCCCAGCGCCGCGGCGGCCGCCCAGCGCGTGCCCGCGCTGGGCTGCCCAGCGACTGCGCGCCCAGCGTGGCTCGCCCAGCGGCGCGGCCACTGGCCGAGCGAGCCGCGCGCCGCAGCGGGCGCGTGGCCTGCCCGCGCCAGCGTGGGGCTGGACGAGCCGAAGTAGCCCTGTTTTTCCCTCCCGACTCGCTGCCCTCGCTGCGCGGTGCCCTGTTTACCTTGTATACATGCCGAGCGATGTTTTTACGCGTTTTTCTTCGCGAGATATGGCACCGCGGACCAAGAGATTGGCTCGAAAGCGTCCTCGCCATGACGAGGGGCCGACTCCACCACCCGGCGGTGGAATTCCACGACCCGTTCATCGACAGCGGTTCGAGCGTCTCGAGAATCTCAAGATTGGGACGATCACGATTTATTGGTGGGGACGCACTAGAGGATATTGGTCTTCTTTGAAGAGGTCGAGAGAGCTAGTTAGTGTGGGAGGTTGGGACCCGATTGCTTGCTATTCGAGGAGCCCGTCGAGGGCGAGATACCACCTTGGAGGTTCTTGCCTCGTTTTTCCTTCGATCGTGATGCGGTTGATACCGGTTTTGACACGGAGGATGCCATTTGTTTCGAGCCTTTGGTCGGCCGCATGGGATGTCTTTGACCCGAGTTCTCGATATATCTTGGGTTACTCGATCGGGACTATCTCGATACTATCGAGTACACACGACTCCTCACCGATTACCCTCATGGTATCACTCGGGCCGGGTTTTTCCATGATTTATCGCGGTGACCGTCAATATTCTCGAGGCCGATCGAAGGCCTCTTGCCTCACTCGACCCGGGCGCAGCGGTACATTCACGCGATTCTCGGCCCGGTCGGTGGCAGTCGGGGAGATGGTCTTGGTTCACTTGCGGGAGACGGATCTTTTGTACCTCCATTCCATGGTCCATGGAGTCCCTCTCCACCTAGGATTTGTGGTCGCCGATTACTTTCGCCATCAGAGTGAGTACCCTGCGGTTGGGAGCATTGTTCGCGGGACCCTATATCACTCGTCTTATGTTCAAGATGGGTGCGATCCGCTCGGTCGAGGCGAGGAGAGGGTCGATGGCCCGATACCATTGGGTTTGGTTACTCTCCGTTTGATGGGCATTGTGAGGACGTCTGAGGGCTCGGGTGGATACGCACTAGTGGAGTCGTCATTTCGAGGGGCGACGAGGGAGCTGCTTGAGGCCCACGGAGGCACCATCTGCAGCCGAGCCCAGGATCACCGAGGCAGCACCGATAGCATCCACTGATCCAGAGTCATCTACCTCTCGAGTACACGGCGCTGGCTCGACTCGAGGTGCCGTTGCTACCATCTTGGAGAACCAGTGCGGATTACGGAGCGACTTGATCGTATTCAGCGAGACTCTCGGCGAGGAGGTCTCATCCGCTTACGTACCCAGCGTCCGCGCCCGGCACCGGCACCCGACTCCGGATCTCGGCGCTTGAGGCGTCACATTCATGAGACTTTTTATTTTTTTGCATTTTTATGTTTTTTTATGTGTTTTCATCTTTTAGTTTGTGGACTTTTTGTGCTCGAGAAAGGTTTCACCTTCGAGAGTTATCTTTATGCTTTCGTTTTTGTTATTTGTTTGCATTCGTATTTCCCTTTTCTATTTTTGTTGAGATTTACTGAACCCCTTGTATTCCGTGCAGTTGGCCTTGAGAGTGATGTTGTTGATGTTTTAGTCATAGACACGATCATGTGCTTTATTCCATGGTCGTGTGAGCTTCACAGCCCGTTACAAGCGCCCTTGAGATAGACTTCACCAAATGTCCATGAGGGAATTCAGGGGAGTATTGTTTTTAATTGCATTCCGCACACATGTTGCTTTTCATTGATACTATTTTTATTGTGCTTACATGTGTACATTGAGGGCAATGTACATCTTAAGTGTGGGGGAGGGTTCACTTTATACATGACTTATACTTGTGTTTTCATGAGCATGCTCTTGTTGCTAATGAAGGTTCACCTTAGGGTTAAGAGTTTAATTCTTAGTTTTTTTGGAGGTTGTGAACATTAGATTTTTATCATGCTCTAGTTTTTCATCCAATTTTTCTTGAATATTTTTTTGTCCGATTTGCTCTTTGTGCACTTTTCTCGCTCATTAGACCTATGAAGACTCTAGTTCATTATGTTTGGGACTTTTAGTGTGCTAGTTTTTAGTTAAAAAGAGAAATGGAAATTGTTTGTTGTTTGTACATAGGGTGTGGAAAGAGCTACCACCCATGATGTATGTAGCTACTCTCATAAGTCGGATACTTGTTATGCCCTAATGAGAGAAAGAGCTATCTCATGGGATGTGTGAAAGCTACCATCCCTTAGTAGAAAGAGCTACCACCTCGAAAGTGTGAAAGCCACTCGGGAGGCATCTTGGGAAAGGGCTACCTTAGAGGATTGTGTGAACCTACTACTTTTTCTTTTTTTGTTCATAAATAAGTCCCGTTTTCATAAAAAAACTTAGTAGTGGACATAGTGTTGACATGAGTTGAGCTTTTTTCACACACACACGCATTCGGATTTTTATCATATTCATTTTTTTATTGGATTGTTTGCTAGGGCATTGATTGTTTTTTTGTCTAGTGTTTTATTTTTCTCCATAACTTTAGAATTTCATTCTGGTACCCTCTTGGTGAACCTAAGGCCAATCACTTCTCTTTTCTTTCCATGAGTTTAATGTTTAATTTTGCTTGAGGGCAAGCAAAGGCTTAAGTGTGGTGGAGTTTGATAAGTGCTTGAGTGAACATGTTTTTATGCATGTTTTACATACATTGAGCATCATATTTTTATACGGTTTATGTCTCATTTCGTGTATTGGGTGTTCTTTTTATGCATATAGGTTGTGAAGGCATTGGGATTTCAAAAGGGAGGCGAAGATAGGCTATCATGGCATAATATTGGGAGTTCTTGTACAAATCAAGTTGGAAGACACAAGAGGAGTTCGTGTATGAGGAGATGTGTGCCAACTTCCATAGTTTTTGCAAGCCAAGTTATTAATGGAAGGGCACAAAGGCAGCCATGTCTCCACATTCCTCCTCTTTGTAAAGATTTCAAGACCTTTCAAGACGCATTGATGAAGGAAAAGCTGTATAGCCTACCATATGATCGTGCAGGTAGGGTTGTGAGGCCAAGTATGAAGAAAAAAAGCCAATGTGGATTACAATGCACCGATTTTGGAGGAAATCTTGCTAAGGTTGAAACGCGAAGACATAGGTTTATGTGAGATGCTAGAGTGTGTGCCAACCTCCTCGTATTCGAGTTGGCACATCCATTTGGAGGGGCACAAAAGGAGTCACACTCGAGCATTCTGACTTATACACATACAACAAGAGCTTCAACAACGTGCCTATCATTGAAGATGCAAGTGATCCACGACGTGAACGTGTGCCCATTTACGTTACTCCGATGAAAGTATGGATTCAGGAAGCAATTCAGGCCGAATACTGTAGCAGAGCAATGTAGCACCACGGTGGAAAGTACTGTAGCAGCATTGTTCACAGCCGGCCGAGAAAACAGGAGTTCAGAGGATCCACACGGGCGTGTGGAAATTATCCACGCCCGTGTGGAAATTATCCACGCCCGTGTGGAAATTACCCACGGGCGCGTGAAGCATCCACGCCCGTGTAGTCGCACGATTCCTGCCCTATTTAAAGCCGAATCAGCCCCGATTTTAGTATACTTTTCTCCATCTTTTCCCAAACTTGAGAGAGGGCTTCGGCTAGGGTTTTGAGGGGTATTGGCCAAGGTTATGTAGAGGTCCTACTGCTCCGACATCGTCATTCCTTAGGAAGAAGGTTGGTAGGGGAGCTTCCGTCAAGGCGTATCCTATACCGGACGAGGGAATCCTTGGACGACGAGTAGAGGACTTTCCACAAGACCATCGACACGACTATTGAGGTGGTTTCTTTTATGGATTCATTGCTTTTTACATTCTATTTCCTTGATTGTACTTAGCTCCATAGAGAGCTAAACCCCTAGTGGGTACTCGGGTATTGTGAACCCTAGGATGTATTTGTTTCTTTTGAACCTCTTTTATTATGCTTTCAATAAATTGATGTTTATTGTGAGTTCCAACCTTGAATGCTTGATTATATGAACATTTCCCCTAGAGTGACACTAGGGGTTGAGAGTTCTTGTTGGTAACCTTGTGAGTGAGTGACACACCACAAGCGCTAGACAAAGCTAGGTTGGAGAGGGTTGAGAGGGTGAGTCAAGAGGTACAGGAGTGTCCCCTTTCCCCTCCGACGTGATAGATTCTACCTCCGTTCCTCGAGTTCTTTGCGGTTATAGTAGAGTGAATGGTCTAAAGGATGAACTTCCGCTGGGCTTAGTTGCGCGTGCAACGGAGTGAAGCGTTGAGGTGATCTTAGTATCTAGGGCTTAATTGTGGTTAGGGACCTTCCACCTGGACCAAAGGGTTAGGTCAATAATTAGGAAGAGATTTATCACTTGGAATCCCTAGAGCTCATTACAACTGATAAGTGCTTGAGTGAACGTGTTTTTTTATGCATGTTTTTACATACATTGAGCATCATATTTTTATACGGTTTATGTCTCATTTCGTGTATTGGGTGTTCTTTTTATGCATATAGGTTGTGAAGGCATTGGGATTTCAAAAGGGAGCGAAGATAGGCTATCATGGCATAATATTGGGAGTTCTTGTACAAATCAAGTTGGAAGACACAAGAGGAGTTCGTGTATGAGGAGATGTGTGCCAACTTCCATAGTTTTTGCAAGCCAAGTTATTAATGGAAGGGCACAAAGGCAGCCATGTCTTCACATTCCTCCTCTTTTAAAAGATTTCAAGACCTTTCAAGACGCATTGATGAAGGAAAAGCCGTATAGCCTACCATATGATCGTGTGGCCTTAAGAGGAGAATGTTTATCATCGCGTAGCAAAAGTACTGTAGCAGAATTACTATAACAGAATTACTGTTCACGCGCCCGCGCGGAAATTCCGCGCGACCGCGTGGAAATTCCTGCAGCCCATGCGGGCGCGTGGAAAATCCACGCGGGCGCGTGGGGGCACGTGACAGACGCGTTGTGAGGCTATAAATACACCTTTTGGCCGATTCTAAAGGGACTTTTTGCGGAGCTTTGAGCAGAGACATTGAGAGAGAGGCGGCTAGGGTTTGAGGAGAAGGTCTTCGCCCGATTGATAGGGAGTTCTTCACCAACTTTGATAGATTCCTTCGACGTCATAGCATTTTTGGGGAGCCATTGGCAACCTAGCTTCGGAGAGGAATCCTTCAAGACGTAGAACTACCAATCAAGGCCAATCCGCAATTCGAGGGGTTTTCTCTATGGGTTTTATTGCTTTTCATTGTATTCATTATTGTTTTGTAACTAGGCCCATGGAGGGCTAAAACCCTAGTGGGTATTTGGGCATGTGAACCCTAAGATTTATATTTTTGGATTGATTCTCTTAATGTTTCTAGTTAATCGGAGTTGTCTTGAGTTTTAATCTTGTGATTTAATTGCTTGCTAGTGTTGTTAATCCTTGTGGTTGATTTACATTGCATGATTTAATACTTTAATGTGAGAGATCTCCATTTGAATTAGATTTCCAAGATTAAAGAGGGTTGAGAGGGTGAGCCTTGAGATGGAGGAGTGTCCCCTTTCCCTTTCGATTGAGTGTTTCCTATCTCCGTATTCCATATTCTCTTTGGAACCATATTTGGTGTGAGGCGTGAGATTGCTCGATTTCTCCGCCGGGACCTTGTAGGGGGTTAGGATCCTTCGCCGGGAATTAGGGTTGGATCTACATTTAGGAATCGGTTTCACTCTTAGGTTTCCTTAGAGCATATTGCGGTCATATGGGGTGTGAAGTGTTGAGATTGGTCGATTTCTCCACCGGGACCTTGTAGGGGACTAGTGCCTTTTGCTTGGAGACAAGGATTGGTTATCGTTGGACTACCTCGACTCATTAGACTCGATTCTAGAGCATTTAGTGAATCTTAAGCTTTAAAGAAGATCTTAGGGGGATCATTGCCCGAATACCTCATCTTTAGTGATTGAGACATCTTCTACTTTATTTCTTGCATACTTGTTTGCTTTGCTTGCAATTAGTTCACTTCATTATATTCATTGATTCCGACTAGATAATTGAGAAGTGGTTATTACTAGTACTTCCGTTCCCTGTGGATTCGACTACCCGACTCACCGGGTACTTATTACTTCGACACACGTGCACTTGCGGTTTACGCACGCATATTCAGACGTGTCAATGGGCTAAGGGATGACCTCCACTGGAGCTTAGTTGCACAAACAACGGAGTGAAGCGTTGAACTGACTTTATCACCTAGGGCTTAGTTGCGACTAGGGGTCTTTGGCTTTGACCAAAGTGTTAGATCTATACATTGGAATTCGGTTTATCACTTGGAATCCCTAGAGTGTCTTGCAACTCTACACAATGTGAGTTGTTTAGATTGATCGATTTCTTCACCGGAATATAATGTAGAGTTAGTCATGGTTAACCTTAGGTTTGGGACCATGTGTTAGGAGATATAATAGTTGATTTTGGACTTGAAGCAATTGTCCTAGGCTGACCAATATCCGAGTACCCCACTTCTATCGATTGCCTTACCTCTCATCTATTTGTGCTTCTCTCTTTCTTGTTTCTTTTATTCTTGCTTTCATTACATTTTATCAACAAAATCATTATTCTGTCTTCGCTTAGTTAGATAGCAATCTTGGTATTTTTATTCCCTACTCCCTGTGGATACAATACTAACTAACTTGAGATTTATTACTTTGACAAACCCGTGCACTTGTCGGTCACTCGCAAGGGGCATTGTCACTTGGTTAAGTAGCAATCTTAGTATTTTTATTCCCTACTACCTGTGGATACGATACCCCACTCACCTGGTATTTATTACTTCGACAAACTCGTGCACTTATGGGCAACATGCAAGGGGCATTGTCACATCCCATATGACCGGAGGGAATCCATCAATATTGATTGAAGGAGACCCTGAGCTTGAACGTACACTTAGAAGAAAAGTCAAAGAACCTGTGGAAGAACAGCATAATTCAGCTGATTTGGAAGGAGAAGAATCTGAAAACATGGCAGGACAGAATGAGCAACAGCGAACACTATCCGACTATGCCAGACCTTCAGTGTTGGGGACGCAATCAAGTATTGTGAGTCCTCCGATTATAGCTCAAAAGTTCGAGCTAAAGCCGGCATTCATCCATATGCTGCAGCAGTCCGCACAATTCAACGGTTTGGCCGATTAGGATCCAAATAGTCATATAGAGAGCTTTCTCGAGGTGTGCGACATGCTGAAGATAAATGAGGTTACGGATGATGCCATCAAATTGGGAGCCTTCCCATTTTCCATGAAGGGGAAAGCGAAGCAGTGGCTACACTCATTACCTAGAGCATCAATCACTACATGGGAGGAGATGGTAGAAGCTTTTCTAGCCCATCATTTCCCTCCCGGAAAATCAGCAAAGCTTAGGAATGAGATCTCGTCCTTTGTTCAGTTGGAATTGGAGTCTCTATTCGAGACATGGGAAAGGTTCAAGGAGCTCCTGAGAAAGTGTCCGCAACATGGATTCCCAGAGTGGATGATTGTTCAAACCTTCTACAATAGTTTGAACCCGAGTACAAGGCAACTCTTAGATGCGGCAGTAGGAGGTACCTTAGGTAGCAAAACCCCTAATGAGGCTCGTTAATTAATTGAGGAAATGGGGTTAAATAGTTACCAATGGAATGCTAGGGAGAAGAAAAAGTTGGCTGGTATCCATGAAATCGATGCGGTGACCTCATTGGGGGCACAAGTAAAGAGTCTGAGTAAGAAGCTAGATCTCATAGCTTTGAATAGAGTTGCGGCTATGACAAATTGCATCGGTTGTGGTGGAGGACATGCTCCCTTCGATTGTCCGATTTCTTTTGGTGATGTTTCTTTAGTGGAAAACGTTGACTTTGTAGGTAATGGCATGAGACCTCAAGGGAACCCATATAGCAATACTTACAATTCAGGTTGGAAGAATCATCCCAACTTTCAAGCCAAGAAAGAGAAAAGAGGTGGCATCCCCACCTTTCAAGCCAAGAATCCCTTATCCCTCTAGATTGAAAAATGACCAAGGGGATGAACAGTATAAGAAGTTCCTAAGTTTATTCTAGCAACTCCACATTAACATTCCTTTTGTAGAGGCATTAGCTCAAATGCCTAAGTACACGAAGTTCCTGAAAGACTTGTTGACCAACAAGAGAAAGTTGGAGGAGAGTGCTTCAGTGGTGCTAGATGCTTCATACTCGGCGGTGCTACGGAAGATCATGCCGAACAAGAAGAAAGACCCGGGAAGCTTCATCATTCCATGTAACATCGGCAACCTAGGGTGAGGAAATGGCATTGGCGGATTCGAGGCAAGTATCAATGTCATGCCATATACTTTTTCCAAAAAGCTAGGCTTGGGAGAGCCTAGGCCTACTCGGATGACTTTACAATTGGCTTGGGAGAGGCATCATTGAAGACGTGCTTGTCAAGGTGGACAAGTACATTTTTCTGGTTGACTTCATAGTGCTAGATGTCGATGAGGATGCGGATGTACCCTTGATACTTGGGAGACCGTTCTTGCGGACTTTCCAAAGCATTGATTGACATGGACGGCGGAGAGCTCACATTGAGAGTTGGAGATGACAAACTCACTTACCGCCTTGCTGAAGCCATGCGACATTCTCTCGATTTTGATGACACTTTGTATTTCCTAGACACTACTGATGAGCTTGTTGATGAATACATGCAGGAAATGTTCAACCCGGATGCATATGAAGGTTTGTTTGACCAAGAGGAGAGTAATGAAGAAGTAATGGTGCTTGGATCGACTGAAGAAGTAACATCTACTCCGGGAATATTGAAGAAGGTGCTCCGGAAAATGAAGAGAGCTAGGAGACGCCACCGAAAATACTCTAAGACTGTTGGAGACGCACATGAACCAAGAAGGTTGGATGAACAATTGCTAGGTGGTCCAAAGCCCGATAATACACCCTCTACCCTCAAGAGACGTTGCACATCATGCTTCCAAGTCATGGGTAAGAGGGCGTCTTTCATTCATGAACCCCGGTGAGGTAAGACAAGGTACGTCAAGCTTAGTGACGTTAAACAAGAGGTTCTTGGGAGGCAACCCAAGTGTTTACTGTTTTCTTATATTTTAGTTTAGCTCATTTGCGTGAATAAATCGTTAAGTGTTGATGTCTGAATTTTTACATGCTTGTGCTGTAATTTTATTGTGGGTTTTAAAGTCATCGTGTGCTTTTTGAGGAATTGGCGAAAGCTTGGTCGTTTGTGTTCTATTTCGTGTTTTCACTGGTAAAATTTGCATAATAGGGCAGGCTCTGAGTGTGCAAACATGTTTAGAAATAATCTGCAGAGCCTGCAGATTTTTCTAAGTCATCCAAAGAAAACACACGGGCGTGGGATTTCCACACGCCGCGTGGGCGATCATCGCGAGCCCATCCAGAGAAGGCACAGGGGCGTGCGGCTGCCCCTGTGATCGACTATGCGAATGTCGCACGCCCGTGGGTAATTTCCGCACGGGCGTGTGAATTCCTCGCGAGTTGGGCGATTTTTTTCCCGAGAGCACACGCAGGGCGTGGACTCGCCCCTGTGGGTAACCTTGTGAACCATGCACGGGCGTGGGTAATTTCCACACGCCCGTGCGAATCTCTGCAGAGGAGTTCTCTCCATCCCGAGAAGACACAGGAGCGTGCGGCTGCCCCTGTAAATTGGACATGTGAATGTCCACACCGGTGGGGAATTTCCGCACGGGCGTGTGTAACACTTAGTATTTTTCTCGGATATCCAGAGAAGCCACAGGGGCATAAGGCTGCCCCTCTGATTCGGGAGCACGGGCGTGGATGTTTTCCAGACGCCCGTGCGAGAGCAGTCAGAGTCAAAGGGGACAGGGGGCGTGCGCACGCCCCTGTAGTGTTTTTGGAGTGAGGACGCACGGGCGTGGATAATTAACGCACGCCCGTGTGATTACACAGAACGACAAGGGTCGATAGTTCTCTTTAAAAGAGGAATAGTTTCTCTCCCGATTCACAACTTCTATTCGTCTGAAAACACTTTCACATCACTCTCCGGTTACATAGTGCCAATTTGGGAGAATCTTAGCGAGTTTTTCTGGCCGATTCTTCACTTTTTCTTCTCATCTCGTCGGTAAGCCCCATTTCTCATGATTTTCGCCAATTCAATGTTTCCATCAATTAATATGGTTGTAAATGGTTCGTTTCTTCAATTAGAACGATGATTTATGTCTAGAACCAAGTTAGAAGCATTGTTGAGTTGTATTTTTGGATTTTTGAAGCGTGGCCGTGCGGTTCTCATACCCCGTGGATCCACACGGGCGTGCGGAAATTCCACACGACCGTGTGGATTTCTGCAGCATTGGTTTATCAATTTGTTTAATCCATTTCATTTAAATCTTACAGATTATGGCACCTAGGTCAAAGAAGCAAGCTGATAAAAGACCACGTGAGTCATCTCCTGAGCCCTAGGGCATGCGGTTTGCAATTCCAGAGCATCATGTTCGCTATGAGCGCCTGTCGAGGCTCCGTTTTGGGCAGACTCGATTTTTAGACACGACTATATTACGAGATCTACAGCAGGGAGAAGAGTTTGCTGATGAGATCGAGGATCTCGTTTCAGAAGGTGGTTGGCGGCAGTTGCTGATGATTAGAGAGCCAGCTATCCGAGAGTTTGCACTGGAGGTACTTTCATCATTCGAATTCGATAGATCGTATGGGAGCTTCAACAGTGTGGACACCATTCAGTTCAGAGTATTTGGACACCACCATAACTTGAGCATCACGCAGTTTTCAGTACTACTTGGCTTGTACGAGGAGGCATTCACAGATATAGAGGAGTACACACAGTTACCGACTGATTACCCTGGAACCTTGACCCCGCAGAGAGCTTATAGAGTGTTATGTGGTCAAGGTCAGTACAAGCCAGGGGTGTCCAAGGCCACGTGCCTTTCTCGACCTGCATATAGATACTTGCATGCCATTATGAGTAGGTCGGTGAATGGTCGTGGTGATAGGACTGGTGTCCTGAGCCGTCAGAAGCTACTGTACTTGTACTCGATGGTACAGCGTGTACCGATTCATTTAGGGCACATCCTGGCATAGTACATCAGACATCAGGGATACTATGCTAGACTAGGAGCGATCTTCTCGGGCCCCTGACACGTCTGAATATGCGTATAAACCGCAAGTGCACGGATGTCGAAGTAATAATTACCCGGTGAGTCGGGTAGTCGAATCCACAGGGAACGGAATTATTAGTAGTAACCACTTCTCAATTATCTAGTCGGAATCAATGAATATGATGAAGTGAACTAATTGCAAGCAAAGCAAACAAGTATTCAAGAAATAAAGTAGAAGAGTCTCAATCACTAAGGATGAAGTATTCGGGCAATGATCCCCCTAAGATCTTCCTTAAAGCTCAAGATTCACTAAATGCTCTAGAATCGAGTCTAATGAGTTGAGGTAGTCCAACGATAACCAATCATTGTCTCCAAGAAAAAGGCACTAGTCCCCTACAAGGTCCCGAAGGAGAAATCGACCAATCTCAACACTTCACACCCTATATGACCGCAATATGCTACAAGGAAACCTAAGAGTGAAACTGATTCCTAAATGTAGATCCAACCCTAATTCCCGGCGAAGGATCCTAACCCCTTACAAGGTCCCGGCGGAGAAATTGAGCAATCTCACGCCTCACACCAAATATGGTTGCAAAGAGAATATGGAATACGGAGATAGGAAACACTCAATCGAAGGGAAAGGGGACACTCCTCCATCTCAAGGCTCACCCTCTCAACCCTCTTTAATCTTGGGAATCTAACTCTAATGGAGACCTCTCACATCAAAGTATTAAATCATGCAATGTAAATCAACCACAAGGATTAACAACACTAGCAAGCAATTAAATCACAAGATTAAAACTCAAGACAACTCGGATTAACTAGAAGCATTAAGAGAATCAATCCAAAATATAAATCTTACGGTTCACATGCCCAAATACCCACTAGGGTTTAGCCCTCCATGGGCCTAGTTATAAAACAATAATGGATACAATGAAAAGCAATAAAACCCATAGAGAAAACCCCCTCGAAATCGCGCGGATTGGCCTTGATTGGTAGTTCTACGTCTTGAAGGGTTCCTCTCCGAAGCTAGGTCGCCAATGGCTCCCCAAAATGCTATGACGTCGAAGGAACCTATCAAAGTTGGTGAAGAACACCCTCTCAATCAGCGAAGACATTCTCCTCAAACCCTAGCCGTCTCTCTCTCAATGTCTATGCTCAAAGCTCCGCCAAAAGTCCCTTTAGAATCGGCCAAAAGGTGTATTTATAGCCTCACATCGCGTCTGTCACGTGCCCCCACGCGCCCATGTGGATTTTCCACGCGCGCGTGGGGCTGCGGGGAATTTCAGCGGGCGCGTGAGCAATGAATGCAGTGCAGATCTGCTACGGTAAAAATTGTTACAGTACTTTTGCTGCAATGATTTCCACAAATGCGATGATAAACATTCTCCTCTTAAGGCCACACGATCGGGCACACGATCATATGGTAGGCTATACGGCTTTTCCTTCATCAATGCGTCTTGAAAGGTCTTGAAATCTTTACAAAGAGGAGGAATGTGGAGACATGGCTGCCTTTGTGCCTTTCCATTAATAAATTGGCTTGAAAAACTATGGAAGTTGGCACACATCTCCTCATACACGAACTCCTCTTGTGTCTTCCAACTTGATTTGTATAAGAACTCCCAATATTATGCCATGATAGCCTATCTTCACTCCCTTTTGAATTCCCAATGCCTTCACAACCTATATGCATAAAAGAACACCCAATACACGAAATGAGACATAAACCGTATAAAATATGATGCTCAATGTATGTAAAACATGCATAAAAACATGTTCACTCAAGCATTTATCAGCCCCTACATTACGAGATTAGTGTTAGGCGGGGCCGAGAAGACGAGTGTACCTGCTCCCCTGAGTCTAGAGACAATGCGGATGATGGCCATGGTCCGCAGGGTTCGGACAGGGATTTTTGTTTTAGTACTACCAGCTCCAGTGATAGCCGAGGATGAGGGTGATGAAGCCGGAGCATCTCAGCCCGCTCCCGAGCCTCAGCCAGTAATGATGGAGACCCGAGGCACCTCCGAGTGGTGGAGGAGCCACCCCCGGTGCGTATAGTTTTTCACCATCTCGAGCCAATGATCACTTTGAGAGGCTCGAGAATGCTATAGAAGTGGTCCGAGCTGAGGTTACCGAGATTAGGGCTACGCAGGCCACTCAAGATATCTGAGTTCATGGCGCTGTTTCGACATGTTACAATGATTTTTAGAGCGAAACGTCGCCTCATCATTTGTATTGCGGCCGAGGACTTCTCCAGCCCCCTCAGTTCCTCTAGCACCTCCATCCTCTACCCCGGCACCGGTAGACCCACTATGTGCTTTCACCGAAAGCAGCTAGAGACAGAGCCCTCGAGAGCAGCACCGACACTTGAATTTTCCTTTACTTTCTTACATTTTATTTTATTTTTCCTGTTTTTAGACTTTTTCACTCAGAAAGGATTTCCCTTCTGAGTTTATTTTCATTTTGCATCATCGAGTTGTATTCATTGCTTTATCTTTTATATACGCTTGATTTATTTTGTCTTTATTGAGCTTCACTGAACCCCCTCGTGTATGCGTGCAGATGGTCTTATCTTCTTGGAAATTGAGACTTAGTCATGGGCACGGCCAAGGTACTGAGGTACTTGGCCGTGTAAGCTTCACAACCCGTTGGAACCCTCCTCCCAGCGAACTAGCTTCATCAAACGTCACATTAGGAGTCAGGGGAGTATTGTTTTGATTGCTTCTCCCACATTTGCTTTTGAATGATTTACATTTTGAGTGAGCTTGAATGTGTACATTGGGGACAATGTACAACTTAAGTGTGGGGGGGAGTTTCATAGTGCACACATCTTTTCTATTGTTCTTGATTGATATATGCTCACATAGCCAATGGCGGTTCACCTTAGATGCAATGATTGTATTCTTGAGTTTAGGATAATTTCTAATATTGAATGTTTCCATTCTCTAGTTCTTGCTTGAATTTCTAGGAATTTTTTGCCCAATTTATACTTAGTGCACTACTCACTCTTTGAACTCTATTGGAAACTCATGTTCGATGTTAAAGGGACTAGTTAGGTTTATTTTCTTGTGCTAAATTCTTAAAAAAAAATGGAAAATGAAAAGAAAGAACAAAATAGTTTTATTATTGCTTGTTGGGTGGAAAGAGCTACCACCTATGTAGTATGAAGCTACTGTCATAAGTCGGATACTAGCTATGCCCTAATGAGAGAAAGAGCTATCTCATAGGATGAGTGAAAGCTACCACTCCGGTATAAAGAGCTACCACCTCAAAAGTGTGAAAGCCACCTTAGCGGCCGCTTTGGAAAGGGCTACCTTAGAGGATGTGTGAAGCTACTACCATCTTTGAAATTGTTGTCACTTTTGTAGATAAATAAGTCTCTTGTACTTAGAACTTTGAGGAGTATACTGTGGGTTGTTTTTGAGTGAGTTCACACACGTACACGATTTCGAGTTTTGTTTCCTTTTTGATTCAAGTTTTTAGCTAGAGCATTGATTTTTTGTATTTAGTGTTGGAATTTCCCTTACTTGTAGAATGCTCTCTTTGTATACTTTGGTGAACCCTAAGGCCAAGCACTTCCAATATCTTCTTCATTGATGCACATAACGCTTTTTTTAATTTTTTTGCTTGAGGACAAGCAAAAGCTTAAGTGTGGGGGAGTTTGATAAGTGCTTGTGCGATACTGAATGCGAGCGTTCATTACTTATGTTGAGCATTACTTTTCTCGGGTTTTTACACTAATATGTGTGTTTTTATGTTATTCTTATGCAGGTAGGGTTGTGAGGCCGAGTATGAAGGAAATAGGCCAATGTGGATCACAATGCACCTATTTTGGAGGAAATCTTGCTAAGGTTCAAACGCGAAGATATAGGTCGATGTGAGATGCTAGAATATCTGCCAACCTCCTTGTATTCGAGTTGGCACATCCATTTGGAGGGGTACAGAGACAGTCACACTCGAGCATTCTGACTTATGCACATAGAACAAGAGTTCCACCAACGTGTACACCATTGAAGAAGCAAGTGATCCACGACGTGAATGTGTGCCCGTTTGCATTACCCCGATGAAAGTATGGAATTGGGAAGCTATTAAGGTCGAATATTGTAGCAGAGCACTGTAGCAACATTGTAGTATGTACTGTAGCAGCAATGTTCACAGCCGGCCGAGAAACCAGAGAAATAGAGAATCCACACGGGCATGTGGAAATTATCCACGCCCGTGTGGAAATTCTGCACGGGCGCGTGGAGCACCCACGCCCGTGGAGTCGCCCGATTCCAGCCCTATTTAAAGCCGATTCAACCCCGATTTTGGTATTCTTTTCTCCATCTTTTCCCCAAGTTGCGAGAGGGCTCTGGCTAGTGTTTTGAGGGGTATTGGCTAGGTTTTTGGAGAGATTCTATGGCTCCGATATCGCACATCGTTTGGAAGAAGGTTATTGGGAGAGCTTTCGTCGGCACTGATCCGGCGAGGTGTATCCTAGGCCGGACAAAGGATCCCTTGCGACGAGTAGAGGATTCTCCACAAGACCATCGGCACGACCATCGAGGGGGTTTCTTTATGGATTCATTGCTTTTACATTCTATTTCTTTGATTGTACTTAGCTCCATTGAGAGCTAAACCCCTAGTGGGTACTCGGGTATTGTGAACCCTAGGATGTATTTGTTTCTTTGAACCTCTTTATTATGCTTTCAATAAATTGATGTTTATTGTGAGTTCCAACCTTGAATGCTTGATTATATGAACATTTCCCCTAGAGTGACACTAGGGTTGAGAGTTCTTGTTGGTAACCTTGTGAGTGAGTGACACACCACAAGCGTTAGACAAAGCTAGGTTGGAGAGGGTTGAGAGGGTGAGTCAAGAGATACAGGAGCATCCCCTTTCCCCTCCGACGTGATAGATTCTACCTCCGTTCCTCGAGTTCTTTGCGGTCATAGTAGAGTGAATGGTCTAAGGGATGAACTTCCGCTGGGCTTAGTTGCGCGTGCAACGGAGTGAAGCGTTGAGGTGATCTTAGTATCTAGGGCTTAATTGTGGTTAGGGACCTTCCACCTGGACCAAAGGGTTAGGTCTATAATTAGGAAGAGATTTATCACTTGGAATCCCTAGAGCTCATTGCAACTCTATACGAGTGAGAGGTGTTGAGATTGTTCGATTTCTCCTCCAGGACATGTATAGAGTTAGGCTTGACTTTAGATTTGGGACTATGAAATTAAGGATTTCCACGACTCACCATTGCATTGATTAGGAAACATAATAGAGGGTTCTTGCACTTGAAACAATTATCCTAGGCGGGGCATTATCCGGGTACCCCATCTTTATCGATTGCCTTAACCCCTTCTTTACTTTTGCTCTCTTTCTTGTTGCTTTTATTGTTGAGAATTGAATGATTATCACATTCCTTATCATTGATCTATCACATAGCTAAGAATCAAATTAAGTGTTTTTACTCCCTACTCCCTGTGGATTCGACCCCGCTCACCCAGGATTATTACTTCGACAAACTCGTGCACTTGCGGGATATACACAAGGGGACCTTGTCACACACAACGAGAGTTAGACAAAGCTTGATTGGAGAGGGTTGAGAGGGTGAGTCGAGAGGTACAGGAGTGTCCCCTTTCTCCTCCGGTGTGATAGATTCTACCTCCGTTCCTCGAGTCTTTGCGGTCATAATAGAGTGAATGAGCTAAGGGATGACCCTCCGCTGGGGCTTAGTTGCGAGTGCAACGGAGTTAAGCGTTGACGTGATTTTAGCATCTAGGGCTTAATTGTGGTTAGGGACCTTTCTTCCTGTCCAAAGAGTTAAGTCTACAATTAGGAAGAGATTTATCACTTAGAATCCCCAGAGCTTAATGCAATCCTTCTTACGAGTGTAAGGTTGAGAGGTTCTTGAACTTCTCTTCTGGGACATGTAAAGGATTAGGCTTGGTGAACCTTAGATTCAGAGCCATGAATTAAAGGATGTCCCTGACTCACCATTGCATTAGTTACGAAGCACAATAGAGAGTTCTTGCACTTGAAACGATTTTCCTAGGCGGATCGATACCCGGGTACCCCATCCTTATCGATTGCCTTACCTTCTCCTTTACTTTTGCTCTCTTTCAGGTTGCTTTACTTTTGAGAATTGAATCTTGTCACACATATCACTATTCATCTTTCATATAGTTAAGAAGCAAGTTAAGAATTTTTATTCCCTTTTCCCTGTGGATACGATACCTAACTCACCTGGGATTTATTACTTTGACAACTCCGTGCACTTGTGGGGAGCATTGCCAAGTTTTTTGTGCCGTTGCCGGGGAAAAGGCATTTAGAGATACTTTGCACTTTTTTTTCCTTAGCTATTCCTTTATCCATCATATTTCATATTTTCTTTTCTATCATTATTCTGATTTGTTTTCTTTCCTTTGTGCAGCTTCAGGTTGATGACCCGAGGGAACCCCTCAATATTGATTGAAGGAGATCCCGAGCTTGAAAGAACACTTAGAAGAAAAGGGAAATGACCTGTGGAAGAACAATCTAATCTAGCTGATTTGGAAGTTGAAGGGTCAGATAATATGGCAAAACAGAATGAGCAGCAGAGGACACTCTCTGATTATACTAGACCCTCAGTTTTGGGCACACAATGGAGTATTGTGCGACCCCCAATTACAGCTCAGAATTTCGAGCTAAAGCCGGCATTCATCCACATGTTGCAGCAATCCACATAGTTCAATGGTTTGGCCGATGAGGATCCAAAATGTCACATAGAGAACTTTCTCAAGGTGTGCGATATGCTCAAGATAAATGCGGTGACGGATGATGCCATCAAATTGAGAGCCTTCCCATTTTCCCTAAAAGGGAGAGCAAAGTAGTGGCTACATCATTACCTAGAGCCTCGATTACTACATGGGAGGAGATGGTAGAAGCTTTTCTAGCCCGTTATTTTCCTCCTGGAAAATCTGCAAAGCTTAGGAATGAGATCTCATCCTTTGTCAATCAGAATTGGAGTCTCTATTCGAGACATGGGAAAGGTTCAAGGAGCTCCTGAGAAAGTGCCCACAACACGGATTCCCGGAGTGGATGATTGTTCAGACTTTTTACAACGGGTTAAATCCGAGTACAAGACAACTCTTGGATGAAGCAGCAGGAGGTACCTTAGGTAGCAAGACCCCCAATGAGGCCCGTCAACTTGTTGAAGAAATGGGGTTAAACAGCTACCAATGGAATGGCAGGGAGAAGAAAAAGGTGGCACGTCTTCATTAGATAGATACAGTAACTTCATTGGCGGCGCAAGTGGATAATTTGAGTAAGAAATTAGATCTTCTAACTTCAAATAGAGTGGCGGCCGTGAGTACTTGCACTGGGTGTGGTGGAGGACATGCTCCCTCCTATTGCCCGATCTCTATTGGTGATGCATCTTCGGTTGAGATCGTTGATTTTGTAGGTAATGGCATGAGGACTCAAGGAAACCCATATAGCAATACCTACAATCCAGTTTGAAAGAATCATCCCAATTTCTCGTGGAGTAACCAAGGTCCACAAAAGGCCATGGGCCACCGGGTTTCCAACAAAAAGCCCCGAACGTGAAAAACAAAGTTTCTGGTTTGGAAACCCGAATGAATGATTTGGAGAAGGCCTTGACTAGATTTGTGCAATATTCAAATACAAGGTTTGAATCAGTTGAGGCTACACTTCGCAATCACACCGTCTCTTTGCATAACCTTGAAAATCAGGTGAGGCAGATTGTGAAGTCTCTCTGAAAAGGCCACATGGAAGCTTGCCAAGCAATACCGAGACCAACCCTAGAGAGCATGTGAAGACGATCACTTTGAGAAGTGGTTGTGAGGTTGAAGGTAGTGTTCCGGGTGAGAAGCTAAAGGAACATGCACCCGAGGTTATAGAGGTTGAAGAAGGAACATGCAAAGAGAAGGAGGTGGCAACCCCACCTTTCAAGCCGAGAATCCCTTATCCCTCTAGATTAAAGAATAATCAAGGGGATGAACAGTACAAGAAGTTCCTTAGTTTGTTCAAGCAACTCCACATCAATATTCCTTTTATCGAGGCATTAGCTCAAATGCCTATGTATGCGAAATTCTTGAAAGACTTGTTGACTAACAAGAGGAAGTTGGAGGAGAGTGCTTCAGTGATTTTAGATGCATCTTGCTAGGTGGTGTTGCAAAAGAACATGCCGAACAAGAAGAAAGACCCGGGAAGCTTCATTATTCCATGTAATATTGGCAATCTAGGTGTAGAAATGGCATTGGCAGATTCAGGGGCTAGCATCAACGTCATGCCATACACTTTCTTTCAAAAGCTAGGCTTAGGCGAGCCTAGGCCCACTCGGATGACTTTGCAATTGGTGGACCGAACAGTGCAACATCCGAGGGACATTATTGAAGATGTGCTTGTCAAGGTGGACAAGTACATTTTTCTGGTTGACTTTGTAGTGCTAGACATTGATGAGGATGGGAATGTACCCTTGATACTTGGGAGACAGTTCTTGCAGACTTCTAAAGCATTGATTGACATGGATGGCGGGGACCTAACTTTGAGAGTCAGAGATGACAAGTTCACATACCATCTTGCTGAAGCCATACGGTATTCTATTGACTTTGATGATTATTTGTACTTTCTAGACACTACTGATGAGATTGTTGATGAATACATGCAGGAAATGTTCAATCTGGACCCGTATGAGGGTTTGTTCGACCAAGAGGAGGAAATCGAAGAAGTAATGATACTTGGTTAGACTGAAGAAGAACGGTCTACCTCGGGGATCTTAAAGAAGGTGCTCCAAAAGATGAAGAGGGCAAGGAGAAGCCATCGAAAACACTCCAAGACTGTTGGAGGCATGCGCGAACCGAACGGTGAACTGTTTCTAGGTAGTCCCAAGCCCGACATTTCACTCTCTACTCTCAAGAGACTTTGTTCATCATGCTTTCAAGCCATGGGTAAGAGGGCAACTTCCATTTATGAACCCCCTTGAGGTAAGACAAGGTATGTCAAGCTTAGTGACGTTAAACAAGCGCTTCTTGGGAGACAGCCCAAGTGTTTACTACTTTTTCTAGTTATAGTTTAGTTTTGCATGAATAACTTGTTAAATTTTTGTGTCGTCATGTTTAGATGCTTGTGTTGTGTTCATTTTGGTGGATTTCTGTATCATCATGTGTTTTCATGTGGATTTGGCAAAGATTTATTCGTTTGAGCTTGTTTCTATTGTTTTTTCACTGGTAAGTGTTGCATAAAAGAGCAGGCTCTGAATGTGTAAACATGTTCAGAAAATTTCTGCAGAGCCTGCAGAGTTCTTCAAGTCATCTAGAGAAAACGCACGGGTGTGTGGAATTTCCACACGCCCGTGGGCTTGTATTGCGAGCTCATCCAGAGAAGGCACAGGGCGTGCACTCGCCCCTGTGAGCGACCTTGTGATTGTCACACGGTCGTGCATAATTACCGCACGGGTGTGTGTTGTTCTGCAGAAACCTGGGAATTTTTCCCGAGAACACACAGGGGCGTGCACTCGCCCCTGTGGGCAACCTTATGACCAACGCATGGGCGTGGGTATTTTCCACACGCCCGTGTGGATTTCTTTAGATGATCCATCTCCATCCTGAGAGTGCACAGGGGCGTGCACTCGCCCCTGTGAGTTGAGCCTGTGATTGTCCACGGCCGTGCGGAATTTCCGTACGGGCGTGTGAAACACTTAGTGATTTTCTCTCGATTGGGCAGAGAGCGCACAGGGGCATATGATTTCCCCGGTGGGTCAGGCGCACGGGCGTGGGTAATTTCCACATGCCCGTGCAAGTGTATTCAGAGACAGCAAGAGCTATCCCGAGAGTACACAGGGGCGTGCGTCAACCCTATGGCTCTCCACTGTGGAGACACATGGGCATGTGGAATTTCCCATGACCGTGTGTATTTCTGCAGCAGCATTTATCCAGCTTGTTTGATTGATTTCCTTTAAAAATTTGCAGGATATGGCACCTAGGTCAAAAAAGCAAGCAGAGAAACATCCGCGGGAGTCATCCTCCGAGTTCGAAGGCATGAGTTTCGCTATTCCCGAGCATCAGGCTCATTTTGTGCGTCTGTCGAGAATTCGGTTTGGACATGACTAGGTATCTTGACAGTAGCATACTCCGAAAGTTACAGCAGGGTGATGAATTTGCTGAAGAGGTCGAGGACCTTGTTTCAGTAGGGGGTGGAGTCAGTTATTGAAGATCAGAGAGCAAGCCATTCGTGAGCTCACAATGGAGGTGTTGTCGTCATTTGAGTTCGATAGATCATATGCGAGATTCGACAGCATGGACGCCATCCAGTTCAGAGCATTTGGACATCACTACTGCATGAGCATCACATAGTTCTCAGTCTCACTTGGGCTATATGAGGAGGCATTCATGGGCACTGAGGAGTATTCTCAGCTATCGACTGATTATCCTGGAGCTTTGACCCCTCAGAGAGCCTACTGAGTGCTGTGTGGTCAGGGTCAGTAAGAGCCGAGGGTGTCAAAGGCCACGTGCCTTTCCCGACCTGCCTACCGATATTTACACGCCATTATGAGTAGGTCGGTGAATGGCCATGGTGACAACATAGGTGTTCTGAGACGGTAGGAGCTTTTATATCTATATTCGATGGTGCAGCGCATACAGATTCATCTGGGGCACATCCTTGCAGAGTACATTCATCATCAGGGGTATTATGCTAGATTGGGAGCGATCTTCTCGGGCCCCCACATTACGAGTCTAGTCATGGGCATGGGCCTCTTGGACGCATTTCGCAGGGCTGAGAGGACGAGTACTCCTGCTCCCCTGAGTCTGGAGATGATGAGATTGATGGGTATGATCCGCTGAGTACGGATGGAGGTATATGTCCTTGTTCTACCCACTCCAGAGATGGCTGAGGATGAGGGTGATGATGTAGAGGCTTCTCAGCATGCCCCTGAGCCTCAGCAGATGCCGATGGAGATTGACGCACCTCCAGCGACAGAGGACCCATCCCCGGTACATATGTTCTCACCATCTCGAGCCCATGATCATTTTGAGAGGATCGAGAGTGTCGTGGGGTGATATGGGCAGAGATCGCTGAGGCACGAGCGGAGATAGCAGAGGTGCGCGCGATGCAGGGCGCACAGTTCATAGAGTTCATGGAGCGTGTCGATGTTTTACAGTAGATCCTTCAGCAAGATGCTACCGCACCTTTTGTACTGTGACCGCGTACCTCCCAGACGCCCCCTGCATCACCATCATTGGACCCACCAGCACCTTCTGATCCAGCACCAGCAGCAGAGGAGCCAGAGGTAGGCGGCGACACTTGAATTGCTTTATTTTACTTCTACTTGCATTTTATTTTGGACATGTTATCCTCAGAAAGGACTTTCCTTCTGAGCTTATTTTAATTTTGTTGTCTCGAGTTGTATTTCTTGCTCTATCTTATATATACTCAAGTTTTGTTTTATTGAGCTCTACTGAACCCCCTCGTGTATGCATGCAGATGGTCTTGTCATCATGGGAATTGAGAACTTGTCACAGACACTGCCAAGATGCTTCGGTACTTGGCCGTGTGTGCTTCACAACCCGTTGGAACATCACTCCCAAGGATTTAGCTCCATCGAATGCAACACTAGGAGTCAAGGGAGTATTGTTTCGATTGCTTCTCCCACATTTTATTCTTGATTAATATACATTATAAGTAAGCTTGCATGTGTACATTGAGGTCAATGTACAACTTAAGTGTCCGGGGGGGAGTTTCATAGTGCACATATCTTTTACACTATTTTGATTGATATATATGCTCACATGACACTCTTTAGTTGCAATGACGGTATTCTTGAGTTTAAGAAAAATTTTTTTAACATTGAATGTTCTCATGCTCTTGTTCTTGCTTTAATTTTTAGAAATTTTTTGCCCGAATAACATTTTGTGCACTTCTCACTCTTTAAACTCTTTTGCAAACTTAACTCTAGAGGGAACCAGTTTAGTTTTGTTTCTTGTGTTGCTTTACTAAAAAAAATGGAAAATGGAAAAGAAAGAAAGAACAAAGTGTTTTTATAGTTTAATTTTGCTTGATGGGTGAAAAGAGCTACCACCCATAATGAATGAAGCTACTCTCATAAAGTCGGATACTAGCTATGCCCTATTGATAGAAAGAGCTATCTCATGGGATGTGTGAAAGCTACCACCCCGGTAGAAAGAACTCCCACCTCGAAAGTGTGAAAGCCACCTTAGCGGCCGCTTTGGAAAGAGCTATCTTAGAGGATGTGTGAAGCTACTACACTTTTTGAAATGTTTGGTATTCTTTGTAGATAAATAAGTCCCTTAGACCTAGAACTTTGAGGAGTATACTTTGGGTTGACTTGAGTGAGTTCACACACTTACATGACTTCGGGTTTGTTGTCCTTTTTTATTCAAGTTTTTAGCTAGAGCATTGATTCTTTTGTATTTAGTGTTGAAATTTCCTTTACTATTAGAATGTTGTCTTTGCATGCTTTGGTAAACCTAAGACCAAGCACTTCCAACAATTCCTTCATCTATGCATACAATGTTTTAATTTTTGCTTGAGGACAAGCAAAAGCTTAAGTGTGGGGGAGTTTGAGAAGTGCTTATGCGATAAGAATGTTAAGCGTTCTTTCCCTATGATGGGCATTACTTTTGTCAGGTTTTAGCGCTAATACGTGTGTATTTATGTACTTTTATGTAGGTTGGGTTGTGATGCCGATTATTTGTGAAAGTAGCCATTGTAGATCGTTTTACGCATTATTTGGAGGAGATCTTGAGAAGGCTCAAACGCGGAGACATGAGTTGGGTTTAGAATGCTAGAATGTATGCCAACCTCCTTGTATTCGAGCTAAGGTAATGATTCGGAGGGGCACGAAGGCAGTTACATCCTAGTATTACGGCTTGTGCATATTTAGCAAGATCTCGACCAACGTGACCGTTTATTGAAGAACCAAGATAATCTACGATGTGAACGTGTGCCCGTTTATGTTACCTCAATGAAAGCATGGATTCGGGAGTATTTTTCGGGCTGTCACTATAGCAGGTTATGTTCACAGTCGGCCACAAGGAGCAAAACAGATGACCCTACGCTAGGGCTTAGTTGCGAGTGCAACGGAGTGAAGCATTGAGGTGATTTTAGCATCTAGGGCTTAATTGTGGTTAGGGACCTTTTTCTGGACCAAAGGGTTAGGTCTACAATTAGGAAGAGATTTATCACTTGGAATCGCCAGAGCTTAATGCAATCCTTCTTACGAGTGTGAGGTTGAGAGGTTGTTCAACTTCTCTTCCGGGACATGTAAAGGATTAGGCTTGGTTAACTTTAGATTCAGGGTCATGCATTAAAGGATGTCCCTGACTCACCATTGCATTAGTTAGGAAGCATAATAGAGAGTTCTTGTACTTGAAACGATTTTCCTAGGCGGATCGATACCCGGGTATCCGATCTTTATCGATTGCCTTACCTTCTCTTTTACTTTTGCTCTCTTTCGGGTTGCTTTACTATTGAGAATTGAATCTTGTCACATATATCACTATTCATCTTTCATATAGTTAAGAAGCAAGTTAAGTATTTTTATTCCCTTTCCCCTGTGGATATGATACCTAACTCACTTGGGATTTATTACTTCGACAACTCCGTGCACTTGCGGGGAGCATTGTCACGTTCACAAATTCTAGTACCTATTAGGGGTTTAGCTCTCCATGGAGCTAGTTACAATCAACAATGAAATCAAATGTAAAAACAAGTAATCTATAGAAAGATCCCCTCGGTATTCGTGTCGATGGTTTTGTGAAGTAGCCTCGTCTTCTCTAAAGGTCCCCTTGTCTGGCCTAGGGTGCACCTCGCCGGATCGGTGCCGATGAAAACTCCCCCAATAACCTTCTTCCAAACGGAGCGCGGTGTCGAATTTGTAGAACCACTCCAAAGACTTGCCAAAAACCCCTCAAAACCCTAGCCGACGGCCTCTCAATAGATAGGGAAAAGTTGGAGAGAAGGATAAAAGATGAATCCCAATATTGGGCTAAATCGCGGCTTAAATAGGGCTGGAATCGAGTATGCACACACCCTTGTGGATTCTCCACATTGAACTGTTGAATTTCTACATGGGCGTGGGGAATTTCCACAGGCCCGTGTGGATTCTCTAGAAACTTGATTTTCGGCCGACTGTGAACAGCAACTGCTACAGTGACTTGCTACGGTAACCTGCTATAATACTCCGCCAAAACACTCCTAATTCCACACTTCTCGTCGAGACAACATAAATAGGTATATGTTTATGCCATAGATCATGTCTCTTCTTCAATAAATGGGTTCATTGGTGAAGATCTTGTTATCATTGCACAAGTTGGGATACGCAAATGTGACTGCCTTCGTGCCCCTCCAACTCATTGTAATGGCTTAAATACATGGAGGTTGGCACACATTCACGTATCTTAGAGCCCCACTTGTGTCTTATGTGTGATGTTATTGATCATGTAGTGCGGTTGTTTTGGGGCAGAGAAGAGACAAGCATTTTCAGCCAATTTATTATGCAACAAAGAGTTTGGCAAGTACCCAAGAGAACTACACTACCACTGAAAAGGAAGTGCTGGCTGTGGTGTTTACATTTGACAAATTCAGATCGTACCTTATTTTCTCGCAAGTGGTTGTCTTCACGGACGATTTTGCGCTACGTTACCTAATTAACAAGTCTGATGCAAAACCAAGGTTGATTCATTGGGTGTTGTTACTGCAGGAATTTGATGTTGAAATCAAGGATAAGAAAGGGCCATGAAATGTTGTTGCTGATCATCTCTCCCGCATTGAAGGTTTGAAAGAAGATGGGTCATGGAAAACGGAAATTAATGATTCATTTCCTGAAGAATATTTGTATAGTCTGCAGGAAATTCAAGAATTTGACACTCCGTGGTTTGCTGACTTTGCTAATTACTTTTCGGGGAGAATTCTCTACAACAAAAAAGCATTTTTATGACATTTGTCATATGTCGCAAAATGGTGAAAAACATTGGAATAGTTCTATACTGACTTTTCTAACAAACGTCGATTATATGCCGTAATTGCCACAGTTGGTATGCTTTGTTGTGACATTTACAAGAAACTTCGGTATCTATCTATTATGACATTCATTATAACATTTCCCAACATTTATAACTAATCTCAATAAGGATTTTATTCCAACATTTGTATATGGCTTAAGTAACATTTGTTTTTATTTTATGCAACATTTGCAAAAGTGGCCACAAGTTTTTTTTTTACATTAATTTGAAATATTGCAACATTTGTAATTGTTGTTATAAAGATTATATGGTAACATTTGTTAAAAGTCTCTTAAAATATTTATATTGACCTTTTGTAAACATTGGTTTAACAAAATAATAATTATCAATACCAATTTAATCTGACATTTGTAAATGTTAGTAGAAGTTACTCACTATATTACATTTTGATAAATCAACATTTTTTGCAACTTTGTATTAACCTAAAATATATTGCAACATTTATAATTGTTGTCATAGTCATTAAATTGCAACAATTGTTAAATGTTTCTTAAATTATTTATAATAACATTTGGTAAACATTGGTTTAAGGAAATATCATTTCTTAATATCAATTTAATACAACATTTATAAATGCTGGTAGAAGTTATTCATGTTATTTAATTTTTAATTTAAGTGACATTTATAAATGTTGGAACAAGAATTATTTACTAACATTTGTTAAGTGTCTTTTAAAAGTCTTATATCAACATTTCATAACTGTTGTTTAAACTATATAGTATTTGTGAATGATAACAAAGTGCAACATTCACAAATGTTAAAAAACTATTGTATAATTTTTAAGAATATTAATTAAAATATTTATTTATATACAATTTTATAGTCAAATATGAGATAAAATATAAATACTATAAAATTAATTTACATGATTTAACAAAATAGTAATAAAAATTATTTATCAAACATTTTAAAATAACATATCGCATAGTATTTTAAACACTAATTTAAATAATGTCAACATGATCTACAAATCTTAAAGAAATAGCTTTCAAAACATTGAAAAAAAACAAAAGAAAAGAAAAAGATAAGGCTTCAATCCTTGAAATTGGCTTTAAATTTGTCATGTTGTTCTCTCATCTACAAAAGAAAACATATAAATAGATCAATGAGTAGCTAACTCAATTAATAAAAAAAAGTGTGAAATAAATAATGAAATTTGAAATTTTAACAATTTAAAAATATAAGATGATAATATGAAAATTGTACCATCAATAGGATCATCATTACTATCATGAAATTGAGAAATAGTTGCCGATCGAGAACCAAGATTACGTTTAGCATCTCCATCCTAGAATAATTTTTATATCCAATAAAATCAAGGTAAAATAATAATAATATTATTAATAGTAATAATAATAATAATAATAATAATAAAAAATTACATTAAATATTAAAAATATATGATATATTGAAATCAATAATAATAATTTTGAAATACCTTTTCTGAAAGTCCAATACTACTGGGGCCAAGATATGTCAAAATAAGTTCATGCAGCATACCAACTTCCTTTGTTAATTCTTCAAATTTATCTTCAAGATTTTTATTTTTTTCCCTCAATTGTTCATTTCTCCTTTAGGCTTTGAAAATTTGAGTTTGCAAACATTTTTGGCATCACTCCAAAACCTATCCCTCGAACACGTCCATTTTTCTCTGGTCCAAAGACTTGAAACAAAGCATCACCCTCTAAAGGAGCAAAGTCATCCGATTGTGAGGAAGATTCACCATTAGCTCCTTGTGTATATAAAATTTGTTGAATTTTATTCTACATAGTATTAAAAAATATATATAAAGTTATTATTATAATTATAAATATAAAATTAAAAAAAAATAGAATTTCTTACTATAGCTTCCTCAGCTTCATTAGACACCGCCCTTCCGTCATTGTGTTTGTGCCACTTCACATACATTTTTGCTCTCTTAGGTCGGATTCCCTTTTCTTTAAACTATTTATTCAATAACAAATCACTTCTAATTACATCTTATGATATAATTCAATAGAAATTTATGAGTAATTATAGTGCAAGTATATACCTCCATCTCAGCTATACGAGCAAAGGAAAAAGTACCGAGGTATGTGGCATCTTCATTTGGTTTCTCGCTACCTTACCATTTTGAGATTTTTCCTGTTACAATTAATGAAATTCTAACAATAACATCATCTTTTGCATATAAGGATTAGAATTATAAATATTTTAAAACCATTGGAATACAAACTATTTATTACCTGCCATTTCGGGGAATACCATTTTGTCGCAAGCTTTTCCCATTGATCTGCTCTTGTTCTTGGATCTACTTTTGATTTCAATTCAGTAAGAGAACTTGATTTATGAAAATTATCAATAAACACTATATGTTTGAATTCCTTTAAGCACCTTCCAACTTGTTTAAGATCCCAGGATTTTCTAATTGGTTCTAAATTAAATTTTGGTCTGCAATTAAAAAATTATATAAGTCTTAAAAAAATATATATATTTAAATAATTTGCATATAAGAAGATGAATAGAAATTACCATGACAACTGTCCATATTTCATCCTTAACATTTGTAGGTACCTTTCTCCAATCATCATATTCAAGAGGTGTCAAATCAGAATTTCTAGCCACAGTTCCACAAAAGTATTCGAGCTCACCGTTATCAACACATTGATTGTATATGTTAAATTGCTCTGGCAACTCTTGACCAAGACCTAAGTTCCAAATATCTGGAAGTCTAGTTGGTCCTCGAGTTTTCTTGAGAAATCAAGATTCACTGCATAATATTAAATTTTAGTAATTTAAAATATAATCATAATGATTAATTTTGAAAAAAAAATAGTAGGATTATTAAAAAAAACTTACACTCATTATTCATCTCATTATCCAAATCATCATTTGATTCATGAGAAGTTGAATCATTAGAACTATTTCGTTCGATCTCAACTTGAGGTTGCTGATTATTATGTGAATCATTGCTAAATTGAGATGATCAATGGTTGTAAGGAGGAATACTGTGGAAATCATTGGAATTGTCATCATTGACCCTCCTTTTCTTTTGTGGGAGTAAAGAAGAAATTGAGTTATGCTTTTGTTTTTGAATGCGTTTCAACATTTTTGAATCCTGCATTATAAAAACAAAAATAATGATAAAAATAGTTCAAACACTCTCAACAAGCTTCACAATTTATGTAATTAAGATTCTAGTAATTTATATATATATATATATATATATTTTCCTATTCTAGTTTTTATATGTGAGAGAAATACCAAGATAATTAAAACACACAACACATCACAAACACAAATCCTAAGTGGATTCTTTTAATTTGTTTATTTTTGCTTCCTTAAGATAAAAAATGTAAATGGTGATACTAGTCAACTAAGTTCTTTATTATACTAAAATGATATTATTTACAAGTATTGAATAAAATTATAAAAACAAATATATATATATATATATATATATATATATAATGAACTGACACTATCGACTCAATTGCAAATCTAAATATTTTCCAACTAAGTCAATACATAGTTAAATATCACTTTTCCAATATCCGTTAAATATTATTAAATTTGCTAAATATGCTAAATAATAATTTCACTAGAAAAATACTCAATAATAAAAAAAGAATTGTAGTGTCTAGAGTGTTTTTAGATTTATTGAATTATAATGAAATATAAGTATATAAATAAATTCTTAAATTAATAAAGACTTGTAAGGAAAAGTAATAAAATACAAGAAAAACTTAAACCTATAAAATACCATTAATTGAAAAGAAATTTAAACAAATGTTGATTGAAAGTGGACCCACTAACACCTCTCTCTCTCTCTCTCTCTCTCTCTCTCTATATATATATACATATATATATCTTAAACCATGTCAAATTCACTTACTCTCACACTAACACCTGATCATTACTTTGCAAGAGGGAAAAAAAAAAGAAAGCCAAGCCAAAAGTTTTTTTAATTTTCAACAAAACAAAGGTTGTTTTGGAGATTTTATCCCTTTTTAAAGTGTTCTCAACCGTAAAATTAGATTAATTAAAAAGTTTATATTTTTTTTTATAACAAAAACTAATTAAAACATTTATCATAAATCAATTATGCACCAAAATAAATAAGAAGTTAAATTATATAAAAATATTACAAGTAAATATATCAATTATGCACCCAAATAAACAACAAGTCAAAATTATTTAGATAATATTTCAAGAAAAATAATGCTAAAAAATAATATGAAATAAACGATAATCGTGATACTTAAATAGAAGTAATAAAACACAAGAAAATCTAAAAAGCTATGAAATACTATTGATTTAAAAAGAAATTTAAACATCATAAAAATACATATATTAAAAAAATATACATCACTTCTATGGATTGAAATTGAACCTCACCAACACCCCTCTTCTTATTCTCACCCCATCTCACGTTGCAAGGAGAAAAGCCAAAGAGTTTTTAATTTCCAACAAAAACAAGGGTTGTGTTGATATCTCATCCCAATTTAAAAAATATTCTCAACCCTTAAATTAAATTAATTAAAATTCTCATATTTTTTATAGAAAAACTAATTATAAAAACTAATCATCTACGAATTATCCAAAAAAAATAACAAAATTAAATTCTGCAGATAATATTACAAGAAAAACAACATTAAAAAAATATTATGGAATAAAAAAATTCATGAAACTTAAATAGAAGAAATAAAACACAATAAAATCTAAAACCTATGAGATATCATTGGTTGAAAAGAAATTTAAACAACATAAAATTTCATATATTAAAAATATATAGAACTTCTTCATGGATTGAAATTGAACTTGACCAACACCCTCTCTTCTTAAATTTTGACCGATCTTCACCCCAGCTTAGCTAAGGAGAAAAAGTCAAAAAGGTTTTTAATTTCCAACAAAAACAAGGGTTTTTTCATGAAATATCTCATCCCCAATTTAAAAAAAGTATTTTTCAAACCCTAAAATTAGATTAATTAAAATTGTCATATTTTTTTATAGCAAAAACTAATTAGAAAAACTAATCATCTATGAATTATCCATGAATAATATAACATATTATATTATTTAGATAATATTACAAGAAGAACATTAAAAAAATATTATGGAATAAAAAAAATTCATGATACTTAAATAGAAGTAATAAAAACACAAGAAAATCTAAAATCTATGAGATACCATTGATCGAGAAGAAATTTAAACACCATAAAAATTCATATATTAAAAATATATATGTGTCACTTCTCTTATGGATTGAAATTGAACCTCACCAACTCCTTCTCTTTTTAAAATTTTCACCCATCTTCATATTGCAAGGAGAAAGTTTTTAATTTCCAACAAAACAAGGGTTGTCTTGAGGATCCCATCCCACTTAACAATCTTTTTTTTCCATTATAAGTATTATCAAACCCTAATATTTAGATTAATTAAAATTCTCATATTTTTTTATAGCAACAACTAATTAAAAATAATAAATCATCTATCACTCATCCAACAAAATCAACAAGAAGTTAAATATTTAGATGATACTACAAGAAAAGCAATACACAAAAAGTATGGCATAAAGAAAAATCATGATACTTACCTTATCTCCCGGCAAGAAATATTTTTTTTTTTTGCACTATTAAGGTTTTTTATTGACTCACTAATCCTTTATATAGGTGATCTTAAAATAAATTGCCACCTAATTTTGGCGCTCTTACAAAAAATTGGCGCCTTTTTTTTGTTTAATTTTAAAAAATATCCATCTTTATCTTTATCAAAATACCGAGTTTTTTTTTCAATTTCAAATTATTATTCATATTTTTGAAAATTATATGTATTTATATATATTTTGAAGTTGCTAGTTGCATACTAATATTATTTACTTATAAAAGATTTTAGAGGTCAATATAGAGGGGTTCAATTATAGACAACTATTTAATTTAATTTAATTAACCATTGAAGATAACATACAATATATTAATTACATAGTGCACCATTTTAATTTTTTTAATCTTTTGTTCAAGACTCTCACCTTTTAGCAATGCTTTTTAATTTTATAATAATGAAATAATAAAACTACATGAAAACAAATTTAAAAAAAGGAAAATGATCATATAATTGTTATTATTGAAAATATTTCTCATATCCACTCTGATTCGTTGGTTTTTGCATAAATATGAGAGTTACATCTAACATTGGTATCCAATGGCAAAAAAAACATTAATATGAAGTAATTGCAATCAAGTCCACAGTAATATTCAATTTCCTGGTTTTAGGTTGATTAAACATTAACAAGGTGGAGAAGAGTTAAAAAATCATTTTATTTTTTTGTAATTATAACCCTATATATGAATTATATATATATATATATATATATATATAAAGGTAAAATTAAATATAATTAAAAAATTTGTGATGTAATAATAAACTTTCAAAAATTGAGTGTGGGAATTGCTCCCACTGTCCCTAAGCTAAATCTGGTCATGCCAAAAAGGCTTCTCGTTCACAGATCAACTATCAAACAGAACTCTTTTACACTAGTCATGAATATTATATATATATATATATATATATAATTCTAATTATACATGAATGTATAAGAGGATGGTAATAAGTTACTAACAATTCAAAACAATGATACAAGAGTAAAATAAAAAAATAGCATTTCTTATAATTTATTGATATTAACTTAATATCATAAATAAAATCCAACTAACATGTCATAATAGTATAATATAATTTAAAATAGAAATGTAAGCAAACAATAATATGATAAATAAAAAATAATATAACACAAACTTTCAATAAAAATGATTATAAACATTAAAGTAGTAATTTGGATATACTAGGTTAGTCTAGCTTTGAGTTAGTTGGAACACCTAGTAACAAGCTGAGTCATCCTAGTCAAATTATAGTTTAAGTGTTGGAGTTTTGTGTAAGATTCAACTTTAGTGATATGGTTGGGTCTCAGATGAACCATGTTGAACCAACCGAGTCAGCTCAAATTTTAAAACATTCTTTAGAAATACAATGACAAACAGATCCATGTTCAGTGGCATAGCTTACCAAATCAAAAAAAAATTCTTGAATGTTAATGTTTCAATAAATAATTCATGGATTTGCTATCTTGTTCAAATTTTAAAATAACACTTTGATCTAAAAAAAAGTTAAAATTCTCATGTAAATTATGAGTACATATATAAATTATTTTTCTAATTTCCTTTTTGATTAATCTTCATATCATTTTAATAGTTTAGCACATAAAGACTAATTTGATATTATAGAAATCAATGGTGAATTAAAAAAATAGAATTCATTATTTATTTTTATGAATCTTTAAATTGATGTGACAATTAAATGATGTTGAAAATAAATTGATGTTATTATTACCATCATATATAAGCTGTAATTCAAGTGAGTGAAGATGATGTGGGAATCCCTTGATTTTTTTCCTTAACTAATTAATTAATTAAGTTTTTATTGCTTTTTATTTAGTTTCTATTTTTTTCCAAATTTTAGTTTTATTGTCATGTATGTGATAAACCGTGGAATTTATTATTATTATTATTATTATTATTATTATTATTATTATTATTATTATCGTTAATAGTAGTTTAGGATTTGAGAAATGCTTTATTTTCGGTTATGACAATGACTTTATTTTAAGAAAGAAATTATTTACATTAATAAATATATTAGTTAATGTAATTTAAAAAATTATATTAATATTATCTTTAATGCCCAGCAAATCAAGAAATAACCGTAGCTCTCCCTAACCTCTCCAAAGCTTCAAACCTCTTGAAAGCATCTTGTGAGCATCACCTCTCTCCGCAATCTCATCGCCTTTTTCACTTCCTCACTGGCTGCCGCCCGTCCGGCCATCAAACCCTCTTGTTTTGGTTACCATCTATCTCACCTTGCTCTCTTTGTCTCTATGTCTATCTCTTTCATTAAATTGATGAATCCTTTGAGTTTTGCCGAAATACAATTCGTTATCTCATCAATTTTGATTTTGATTTTAATTTTTAGCATCTTGTTCCCAATACTTAACCCTAATTCCAATCTTCATGTTTGGCTTGGATCGTTATTGTTTCTTGGAGTTTTCTTGTCAATTAAAAGGTTTTGGTATCTTTAGGTAAGCTCTCCAAGCATCAAGTTTGCCGCCTCTCTCTGCCATCTCATTGCCTCTTCCGCTGCCTTGAGGTCTCTTCCAGCCACCCGCCTCCCCTTCACATCCGACCATCAAGCCTTCTTCTTCCGGTAACCATCTCTTTCACCTTGGGCTCTTTTGTGTCTATATCTATGTCTATGTCTATCTCTTTGTTGTCTCATCAATTTTAATTTTGATATTAGCTTTTAGCATCTTGTTCTCAATACCTAACCCTAGTTTCAATCTTCTTGTTTTCTTGATTATTATAGTTTCTTGGGGTTTTCTTGCCAAATAAAGAACTTTGGTGTTTATTTATTTGTATATGTATTGTGATTATAATTTTTATTGTTTATTGGCTCGTAATTTTGTTGTGGTTATATATTATTGTCGAATAAAGAGTTTTGGTGTTTATTTATTTTGTATATGATTTGTGATTATACTATTTATTATTTCTTGGCTCATAATTTTGATGTGGTTATATATTCTTTTAGTTTCATTGTTTTTTGATAAGAACTATGACTCATGCATCACTAGAATAATATGTTTCCTCTTATCAATATTTTTTTCTTGCTTGTTCTCTTTCAACAATCTAATTATTTTTTGCAATCTTTCTTTTATAAATCAAGCATGTCAAATTATAATATATTGTAATATATTATTAAATATAATTCATGTAGAAATTGAAGTAAAATAACTAGGATCAATATTAATTCAATACATAGATTGCTACAATCAAGCTAAATCGGAATTTATAATCTCAGATTGTTTTGTGGAAAGGTAAGTTTGAAGAATGACTTCAATAATTTTTTCATCTTTAGGTTAAATTCATATAGAATTAGTCTCTAGTGTTAAACAAAAAGGAAGCTCAACAACTAATTTCTCCTTGAACATGAATAATGACAAGCATACTATATTTTGATTTCAAATAATTAGACATTGAATTTTTTCCCCTTCTATTGGAAGCAACATTCACTCGGGAATCTTATCTTTATGTCCACTATTTGTTGCCCTTGTTTTATGATAAATCAAATGTTTGATCAATTTTTATTAATAACTAGTTGATCTAAAGTTCGATATTAGCATGATTGCACATGTATGATGGTTTACCAAACATTATTTAGAAGCTGGAAGGTAAAAGGTGGGATATCCACATTAGCAAGTGAATTTTCTTTGTATAATTAAAGTTCATGTTTTGTATTTCTCTCAAAGTATGAGCACTTTTCAACTTAAGGAGTTCAACAGTTGAAAATCTTAAAGCAAATTATAATCAATCCATCATAATTCCCAACAAAAAAAAATCAAAACAAAAATGGTAACTTTACATTAATTTTAAATAAGAACTTGAAAAGAACACTTTTTTTTTGTTAGCTTATTTGATATTATTACACCACCTTTGCAATAGAATGAGGGTGACTCTTTTCCCTCCCAAGTGAGAAGTCGAGGGATTAAATCTCTCTCACAATTATTGAGGTGAATGGCTTGTCCATGTTATGAAAAAAAAATTATTATTACTTTAATATGAAAAGGCTCTTTGTTCATGTTTGTATATATATTATGCAATAGAACTATTAAAATTTTCATATATTTGAATTTATTTTTTTTAGCATAATACTATGTTTTTATTAGTGTTATTATGTTGTTGGCAAATTTCTTATTATCTTGTGATGATGGAAGTATGTGGAGTATAGTCAAAGGTTGATTTGGAAAAAAAAAATAATTGTTGTAGAAAATATCAATTCTTCTAAACCATCTTTTTTGTAATATTAATGGATTTTCCATATGCCAATTGGTCTTGAAACAACCATCGGTCCTATCTAGTGTTTGTTACTATTTTAAAAAATTGTTTAATATAAGGCTCTAATCATTGTCCTTATAAGCTTATATTAATCATATAATTATTGAATTATATAACATATGTTTTCTAATATTTTGGTTGTTTACTAATCTTTTCTAGATGGATAAAAGTTGGATTCATGAGGAAAATACGGTTAGCGCAAGATATTTGCAAGGAGTTGCAAAGTTTCTTGACTTTGCTCTTAAATCTTCAAAAGATGGAAAGCTTGCTTGTCCTTGTGTCAAATGTGTCAATGGTCATCGTAATACTGAAGACGTCTTTGTAGAGCATCTCTTGAATCACGGATTTTCTCCAACCTATACACATTGGCATTTCCATGGTGAGTCATCTTTCACACCAATTGATTTTGACCGTTCTAGACCTACCTAATCAGACCATATACATGATGAGGCTCATAGACAACAAAATGTTAGACAATTTTTAGAAGAAATAGTTATTGGTCATGCTCATAATAGAGAAGGGTTTAATCTTGGATTTGGTGAAACATTTAATACAATGTCACATTGTGAGGAGTTAAACCATGAGGCAAAAAAGTTTTATAGGCTATTAAGTGAAACTGATGAAGAACTTTTTGATGGATGTAAAAAACATAGCAAACTTTCTTTCATTTTAGACTTGTTTCATAAAAAGTGTTTGAATGGATGGAGTAACAAATCTTTCAATGATTTGCTGGACACTTTGAGGGAAACATTTCCAGGAGGAGAAAAATTACCAAAGTCATCTTATGAAGTAAAAAAACTTATTGGTGAACTAGGTCTTGGATATGAGAAAATTCATGTATGACCAAATAATTGTATGTTGTTTTGGAAAGATATGAAAGATGCTTTTGTATGTTCAATTTGTGGTGCTTCAAGATGGGTTGAAGATGAAAATTCTTATGATGTTGGCTCATCTACTAAGACCAAAAAAAGAAAAAGGGGAAAGACACCAAAAAAGGTTTTGCGTTGATTTCCTTTAAAAGCAAGACTCCATAGGTTTTTTATGTGTACTAAAACAGCTTCTCTAATGCGATGGCATTTTGATGAAAGAACGAAGGATGGACTTTTGAGACATCTAGCTGATGCTTGTGCATGGAAAGAATTTGACGAGTTACATAAGAATTTCTTAAAAGATCCTCACAATGTTCGACTTGGATTGGCTAGTGATGGCTTTAATCCATTTCGAACCATGAGCATCAAGCATAGTGCATGGCCTGTAATTTTAACTGTATAACTTTCCCCCTTGGATGTGTATGAAACAACCTTCTCTTATATTGTCTTTACTCATTCCCGGTCCAGAGTCCCCATCAGATAAAATTGATGTTTTCTTGCAACCTTTAATTGATGAGTTGAATGACTTGTGGGTTAATGGTTTGGAGGCCTATGATGCTCATTCAAAGTGTTCTTTTCAATTGAATGCTATTTTAATGTG